>NC_090900.1:1045931-1173431 GCF_040956055.1 Brachionichthys hirsutus | reverse complement strand
GTCCACATGGTGATCTGGATCAGCACCAGGTTCGAGATTGTTCTTGGTATCTTGATACACCAACCATGAAAAGTCAAAGTGAATCAGAGTTGACGTATTTTTAACTGCATCTACACAGAAAATGGTCTCAACAAAACGAACGAGGGAATCATGATATCGGTTTGATTAATCTGAGACACGTAGACAGACGGGTAGCGTCCTCTTCTAGACCCTCCAGAGACGTCACGATAAAGTTAGTTATGAGGATCTGAGAAGATGCATGAGTTATTAGCATAAATACATTAGAATGAATGTAACAAATGCATCAAATAACTCCTCCATTATGAATCATTACTCACATTACAGGCTTTAAATACAAATGACATGCCACAATTTATATTTATGGGTGAAACTATGCTGAGAATCAAGTTAATTCTCTCCACCAAATAGGTTTGAGCGACATTGGTGAATAAGAGCGATAATTTGGGTTGTAACAAGGGCCACATTAGCATTATGTTTGCCCTCCAAAGGCCAAATGTAAACCGTCACACAGTAAAAAATGTAACGAAATGTAATGTCATTTAATGTAAAATAAATGTACCTACTCCTTAACATGCTGTTAAATAACTATGATTTTTTAAATTTAATTCACAGTAATTACAATAAAATATTACACCACACTGTAAATCAGAAAAATCATAAGTATGAACCAAAGTTTGTGATGGGAATAAATTAACACATCTAATAATGTGGAAAAGTTCCATTCAAATGCATTCATCACGCAGGAACAAAGATAATCGATACAAAATCACCTTGTCTTGTCATGGACATGCAGAAACCAAAAAAACCAACCGGAGTGGGAAAGATAAAGAACATTCCCCGAGTCAATGCCGCGGAAAAGACGTCACTTTCAGGATCAGCACTGGACAGCTCCAGATGTAGCCGGCTACCTATGGAGCTGTCCAGTGCTGATCCTGATCCATATGTAGCCGGCTACCTATGGAGCTGTCCAGTGCTGATCCTGATCCATACGTAGCCGGCTACCTATGGAGCTGTCCAGTGCTGATCCTGATCCATACGTAGCCGGCTTCCTATGGAGCTGTCCAGTGCTGATCCTGAGCTCCATATGTAGCCGGGATCAACATGTCAGTGCATGCTGGAAAACACAAAAAAGTTCAAATAACTTTCAATAGTCACCGCCAGCAGATTATTGATTTCCTGACTGCAGCGTGTTGCTATTATTATTGACATGTTGCCGTTTGATCAGTTCACTACTTAAGTTATAAACATTGAATATTCATTTGTATAGTTGTAAAAATATATGGATAGATTATTGCTGTTATTATAACAGAAATCCTTTCAATTGATCAGGTTAAGAAAACCACACTACTCCATCGATCAATAATCAAACTTATTCAAGTAAATAATTGATCAGGTTAAGAAAACCACACTACTCCATTGATCAATAATCAAACTTATTCAAGTAAATAATATTAAATAATAAAGAAAGATAAATATCATCTAACACAAGTTATGGAATTAACTTTGTTCTAAACTCTTTTGTCACAGTTGAGAGGAGCAGAATTGCAGAACAACCAACAAATGTGGGCTGTTAAGAACACGTGTGACGGATGCAGCATTTTACAAAAACTAATGTCTGCACACAGCTCTTGGGGGCCACAAAAAAATGACTTGGAGGGCCACATTTGGCCCCCGGGCCTTGAGTTTGACACATGTGGTCTCGGATATTGTAAAAATGCCGCAATATTTATCTTCAATTTATGGTGCAATGGAAGCCAGTAAACATATGTGGAGCAAAAACATGCCAGTGGTTGAAGTGCACACACACACACACACACACAAAATGACTCACTGTGCAGGTTTCCAAAGTTTCCGTGGCGCTGGAATCAGTTCTCTTTTGTTAAGTGGGGCGACACCAAGAGCCACCTGCATGATGGTGATGAACTTCTTGTACTTCATATTAGTGCTCATCAATGCTCAGTGTCAGTCAGCCGGTTGCTATGACAACAGCGCTTCCCTAGTGCTGGTCCATCTTTGCCGTCAGCAGGTGTCTGTGGTCGCAGCGCTGGGAGCCGAGTGCGGGGCAGATAGGAGCAGGCAGAAAGCCCAAACGTCCAGGTCCTGATTCGTGTTGAGGCACTGCCGTTACGTAATTCACACAGAACATCCCACCACAGCGGGATAACAGTGGCACTAAGCTTCTGGCTGCTTAAAGTGGTAATCCGCCACATCCATCTATTTCTCCTTCTTTTCTGTTTTTTGCTGGTGACAGCTTTGCTTCTCTTTCACACTGGGATGTGAGCTTTAATAATAAAACAAATTCACCTCAAAAGATGCTCGGTGGATCGGAAACCTCCCCGTGTCAGGAAACATGCTATTTCTGGAGCTGACCGCCATCGCATCTCTTTTTTGGAAGATCCGACGGTCACCATCGACAGTGGCCGAGGTTCAGCTGTTGCGTCACATCTTGTTTGTGCCGACAGTGAAGCCGCGCTGGTTTATGACTTCCCTGTTATCGGTTGGGAAAGCCGTGTGTGGCAGTGCGGTTCTGGTGAGGGCGGTTTGGGGAATGGAACCGATAGCTCTCTCTCTCGCTCTTTAAAAAGGTGATCTCTAACATTAAGTCTTAATTACTGGTTTAACAAATTCAAACAATATAATTTGTGGTCTCTTGCAAACGAATGCGGCTAGCAGGAGTGGGTGCGCCCGGGACAGGCAACCACGTATTCTCTTTGAGCACACTAGGCCACCAGAATGTCTGTCGATGATGACTTTGGGTCCATTACCTGGAGAGGGGTGTTGGAGGAGAGCCACATTCCCCCACGGCAACAGGGGGCAGTCCAAGAAGCACCGTTATTTGGTACAGGAGATCAAAAACCAGATCGTCCTTGAAATCTGTTTTATATGGGAATGGAAGGCCAGGTTCTGATCAAAGATAACCGCGAGGTTCTAGACGGCGGTGCTGGTGGACATTTAGGTCAACTACATCACTATAACAAACATTTCTGAGATGTTTGAAGAACCAGCATTCGGCTTAATTCAGATCTAATAACAGCAAGTTCTTGATCATCCAGGATTTAATGTCCTTGTTTAAAGTCTAAGTGGTTTGTTATCTCTAAAGTCCCCCGTGACTAAATGAGAGTAAATACACTGCGTACCGGTTTTATACTGCATGGTGACACAGAGTACTTGCTCCATCGCTTCTCGGGGGAAGAGCGCAGGCAAATGACTGGATGGATGAAGTATCATTTAATTACGCCTCAATCAGAGCAGCTCAAATGACTGGATGGGGGCGGGGCTGGGGGAGTCTGAGTGCTTCCCCTGCCTGCTGCTGATGGTACATGGAGGCGGTGATCAATACCCTGAGCAGATATCAGCCTCGAAACAGAACACACAGACTTTACAGGGAAGTATTCCAACACTTTTTATTGATGAGTTTTATTGATCGGTTTCGATCAGGCTAAATCTGAGCTTCGGTCACATTTCATGAATGTTTGTGAGTAGTCTTGTCAGTAAACACCATCTTTAGAGGAACAGCCTTGATACCGTTACACAACTAATGCCAAACGACCACTTTGTTGGACCAACCCACCCCAATTAAAATATAAGATCGGGGGGAAACATTTAGAGAAACGCTACAAAAGTGTGACGGGCGGTGAAGCGTCACTATCCCACCGCCGTGTCGACACCACAGTTGTGTAGCCAAAGGAAGAAGAACAAGTTTGTCTCAAACTGACAGTTACTGGAGACAGCCAATGAGGAACGTCCATGAATGAGACCAAACACAAACAGCGATGAAACTGAGACAGACATACTCTCTATCCCAGGCCACCTCTTACCTTTTGATTGTGTAGGTCGACCCCCCCCTAGTGGCAGGAAGCGCATGCTAGGTTTTTAAATGTCTGAGTGAAAGAGACTACAAATGCTACATGATAATGACGTTTTCTTTTCGCACCCCTTCTGAGGTCCAATCTGCAGCATCCAACCCTCCAAAATACGCAACAGTAAAATATGCAGGTCCGACTCTTTAAGCATTTTGGACTGAGCCGGAGATGAAGCCGAGGTGCGAAGTGGATGATCAGGGATCAAGTAAACAACCGGTTAGCAGAATAACAATTAGCCCTCCTCGTTAGCCACAAACTCCACATGTGTCCTTCTTTCTCACACAGATCCACGAGCGCTGCTTCGTCACCCCCTGACCCGCCTGCTGAACAGGGAGCAACGCATGTCCCCATCAATAAGAACGAGACTGCGTGGGAGCACAGCAGTATATATGAACTCAACAAAAGTAGTTGGAGGTCGTCAGGCAATTGTGCATTTTATCAATTTATTCAAAGAAACCCGAAACGTCTGAATTATTAGAAGCGCTCGTCGTCCGAGCTGGGGGGACGCGTAGTAGAGACAACGAGTCTCCATGGAAGGACAGACTGTCCTCTGGATGCAGCTGCTATGTTTATGGCGCTTCACCCCGAGTTGTGTCGTATTACTCGCTAGAGGCAGAATGGAGGAACCGTCACTGACCTGACGGAGCCTCTGAATGTAGCTTCAGGCCAAAATTAGAGCTGCTAAAAAACAACTCTCTGTTAGTCAGCTCAGATATGGATGCATCGTTGCTTTGTGAGACGTTGTGTCCTTTAAATTATGTATCCTAGTGCTGAACATGTAGCCGGCGCTAGTAGAAGACATCGATGCTAATGCCTCGGCTTTATTTTGTACGTGGTCTCTAGCAGACGATGCGTTAAGCTCCAGCCCAAACAGGTCGGCTACGTCGGGCCGCTTTGCAGAGGCGGGACTGAGTCATTGTCGAAGTCTCCGTCCTGAATCTGTGTCCCCACTCCTGCTGCTGCTGATGTGTCCGCACCCGTATGTTTTTTGTATTTTGTCATTACTGTTAGATGTAGCACGACTTCACCGAGAAATGTTCCTAGCCAGCGAACACTCACTGACAATGGCAATAAACAACTTCTGATTCTGATTCTGAAGTCTCTGTCCGGAAGTCTCCGTCCTGAAGTCTCTGTCCTGAAGTCCCTGTCCTGAAGTCTCTGTCCTGAAGTCCCTGTCCTGAAGTCTCTTTCCTGAAGTCTCCGTCCTGAAGTCTCTGTCCTGAAGTCCCTGTCCTGAAGTCCCTGTCCTGAAGTCTCTTTCCTGAAGTCTCCGTCCTGAAGTCTCCGTCCTGAAGTCTCCGTCCTGAAGTCTCCGTCCTGAAGTCTCCGCCCTGAAGTCTCCGTCCTGAAGTCTCCGTCCTGAAGTCTCCGTTCTGAAGTCTCACCTGACGTTCCAGTCCCAAACAGGCCATGAAGTTATTCTGTAACGCCGTTCTAACGATGGCGCCTCCACGCAGTTCTTTGTGCAAATTAAAACGTTGAACGAGGTCCGTCTGTCCTGCAACAACAGGAGTTCCCAAACGGGGGGGGCGAGATAATCTCGTAGGGGGTTCCAAACCTTGGATGATGCAATTTAACAAAAATGTTTAATGGTTAAACGTTTACATGTATTATTATTGCCAATACCTTTAAAGTCTTTAATGGCATAAAGCTCAAAGGTAGTATCAGTTCCATTCTCCACCGTCCCACGAGATACTACTTTTGTTGGGGGTGCGGGAACCCAGGAGCTGTCCTGGCTGACCCGACTCCCCCGCTGGCCTCTGAATGCAGGCTGCTGCCTTCCGGTCGTCGGTACCAAAGTGCAGGACAAAGATTGAGAAAGTCATTTCTTCCTGCATCCACTGGTTTTATCAACAGCCTTTTACAACCAGCTTTTATTCCACTTGTGCACTTCTTATGTTTTGCTTGTGCGTTGACTGAATTGTGGTGTGTCTCTGCTGGCTGTGAAACAAATTGCCCCTCACCGGGATAATAAAGTTTTCTGATCTACTTAAAGTTTTCCAGGGGTGCAAGGCATAGAGAAACCTGGTTTACAAGGTGCACTTGAGTGCATCTTGAAGTCCCTTTTATACAGCTCACTTTGCTGTGGTGGTGTCAGAGGTTACTGGGTTACCATGGCTACCATCATGCAGCAAGAACTCTGTCCTCTGTGTGTCTGTCTGGAGGATGACAAACGGTCACGCTCCAGTGTGACAAATAATCCTCGGAGATTTACCCACCAAACAAGACTTGAATCTGTTGTACACCTACGTTGTACATATTATGTGTCTTTGTAATTTATTGTTATTTTGCATCTGTGGTGTAACTTTTTTTATTTTATTGTTATTTTGCATCAATTGAGTAATTTAATATTGGTTTTATTTTTATTTGTCGATGATTTATGTACGAAGGACTTTCAACGGAAACAAGACCGCAAGGGCTTTTTAGAAATGCTCCTCTTAGACAGGATGTTTGACTGTACTTGTACTGTAATACATTCTACTGTGTGACTGTACTTGTACTGTAATACATTCTACTGTGTGACTGTACTTGTACTGTAATACATGCTACTGTTTGACTGTACTTGTACTGTAATACATGCTACTGTGTGACTGTACTTGTACTGTAATACATGCTACTGTGTGACTGTACTTGTACTGTAATACATGCTACTGTGTGACTGTACTTGTACTGTAATACATGCTACTGTTTGACTGTACTTGTACTGTAATACATGCTACTGTGTGACTGTACTTGTACCGTAATACATGCTACTGTGTGACTGTACTTGTACTGTAATACATTCTACTGTTTGACTGTACTTGTACGGTAATACATGCTACTGTGTGACTGTACTTGTACTGTAATACATGCTCCTGTGTGACTGTACTTGTACTGTAATACATTCTACTGTGTGACTGTACTTGTACTGTAATACATGCTCCTGTTTGACTGTACTTGTACTGTAATACATTCTACTGTGTGACTGTACTTGTACTGTAATACATGCTACTGTTTGACTGTACTTGTACTGTAATACATTCTACTGTGTGACTGTACTTGTACTGTAATACATTCTACTGTGTGACTGTACTTGTACTGTAATACATGCTACTGTGTGACTGTACTTGTACTCTAGCATTCTATCTAATAAATATATTCATCATCACCATTTCATGATTTTGGACTTACGCCAACCGACAGATAATCTAAATAAATAATATCATTGAGCGATTGAAAGCCAATCGATCGACGGACACAGAGACCTTTGGAAATCCAAACATCTTTAACTTTATTAGAAATCAGAAAACGCCAAAATAAATACCTTAATAGATGACATTGGATCACAGAGGTTGAACTAGCGGCAATATTAAACTCAAAACAACGAATAAATAAATCCGACCACATGAAAAATCTCGCAGCCAAACCTCATCCACCATCGGGCCGTCCTCTGACTGCTGCTGATGAGTGTGTGTGTGGTTGCACGTATTACTGTGGGGGTCGTGACCCGGGGCGTGACCCTGCAGACGGGCCACTTGCTGCTGACGGCGTTCAGGAATAGGCCAGATCGAGGAGGTCCATGTTTCTGTTGAAGATGCTGGAAAACTCTTCGGTGAGCAGCTGGTGGAGGCTCCGCCCATCGTGGGCGTACACCCAGCGGTCCCCTGTCCAGTCATAGCGCTTCGGCCCACTGCAAGAAGAGACGCTTCTCAAGTCAGAGGTCTCATCAGAACCATAAGATGTCTGTCTCATCGCCAGGCAGGCGCCTTTACCTGCTGGGAGAAGAAAGCCAGATCTGCTTGTTTGGAGTCTGCTTGTTGATCACGTAGGTGCCGTGGTCCCCGCCCACCTTCACCGTCAACACGCCACTCTGCAAATAAGCAGACGTCAGCAGAGTTCCTGTGCCATGAGAAACTTAAGACGCGTTCAGGCAGGAGAGGGATGGAGGGGGAGGAGCCACAGGAGGCTTGGAGTAGGGCCTCTGCTCCTTCCTGTTGAAGTCTGTGGGAGGATTTCTGAGCAACCTGGCTGGGCGCAGACCCCAGGGTAGGCCCAGGCCCCAGGCCAGGCCCAGGGGCAACATCCTTCTTCATTGTCCCAACCGCTTAATCCGTTATCGGGTCACGGGCCAAGCTGGAGCCAATCCCAGCAGTCAATGGGCGAGAGGCAGGGGACACCCTGGACAAGCTGCCAGTTCATCGCAGGGCAACACAGAGACAGACGACCAGCCACACACACACTCACACCTACGGGCAATTTAGTGTCACCAATCAGCCTAGGCTGCATGTTTTTGGTGGTGGGAGGAAGCCGGAGAACCCGGAGAGAACCCACGCAGACACGGGGAGAACATGCAAACTCCTCACAGAATGGCCACAAGCCGGAGACGAACCCGCGACCATGGCAACAGCGCTTACCCCTGCGCCACCGAGCTGAGGGGCAACATCCTTTTACACAAGATTAAATCCAACATTGATATTCATTCATTTTTACGAGACTTAAGATCAATAATTTCACCAGCCATTTTCAGCTGCCCCAGTTTTCACGCATTTTTCCTGATTTTCCGAGCCCCACAGAATATTCCTTCCTGTGACTACGCTCACACGGAAGCCACTGGGTGAAAGGTTCAAGTCTCTTCTTTCATCAGGAATAGAAAGTGTGTTCCTATTGGCCGTTGGAGAGAGGCAGATTTCAATGTCAGGACTAGCAGTGAACGTTTGGGTTAGAAACACGTCTTCAGACGTTAACGGCACTCAAAGAGTTAATATTTCTTCAGTGATGATGAGCATTAGCAGTACTTGCAGTTTTACCGTGTACTGCAGTCAGAGAGGGGACTGGGAAGAGGAAACGGACTTACAGCAAACACAACGTCGTAGTCCGGCCCGGTGAACGCTTCGTTCGTCAGATCCTCGAAATACTCGGCCAGCGAGTCCAACGTCTCCTCGGCCAGCTTCTCGTACGCTGCTTCTGAAAGGTCGCTGCCAGCGTGCAACGGAACAGCGCGGTCAGAACAGCGGTCAGAACAGCGGTCAGAACAGCGGACACGCCCAGAGGGCCCGGAAGCGCTGCGCGGCGTACCGTTTCTGTCCCAGGGTGGGTCCGTCCCGCCTTGAAGACGACGCATGGACGTCCCTCTTCCACCCAACAGCATCGGGTCTGCTCTCTGAACACTGCCACGGAGAAACTGGTGTTAGAGCCTCAGCAGGACTTCATCGTCATCTTCATCGTCTGGATAAAGTCCAGCAGGACCGACGATCCGGGCCAGTGTGCAGCGTATCCTGTAGCGCCGGCCGCTAACCGCTACTCCTGTGTGTCCCCTACAGCTCAGCTTCACGGGGGGGGGGGGAGGATACAACTTAATAAAGTAACAACTGCTAGAGAACTCTATCTGGGGTGTAAAAGTATGCAATAACTAGAATACTGCAATACAGCTGTGGCAAAGTATAATTGTTTTTAAAAGAAAGTATAAATATGAGGTATTTTTAAGGTATACTTATTGATAGGTAATAACATACTAATTATTGAAACAACAGATGTATTGTGTTAGACCACCTACACTAAAACGTTAAGTACATAAACATGTTTATTATGTGTAGACACGTGTATTATATTTAAGTATTTACATGTGCTTATGTCAGCTGATCTGTTGGTGCAGGATTCTAGAGGTTTACACTTCATCCGACTCCTTTTGAGTTGTGTTTGTTTGTTTACGTTCATTTTGAGTTTACGTCTGATGTTTTGATGCTCAAACAAACAAATAAATAAATACATGTAATTGATAGCATAACTATCAGGTCTTTTCTCTCCTTGGATTTACGGTCATCGTTTCACAATAACGTCCTTCCTCTTGCCGGAGTTGCTGGAGTCTATCCCAGCCTGCAACGGGCGAGAGGCGGGGCACACCTCGGACGCGTCGCCAGCGCATCACGCACACACAGGAGCGAGTTGCTTGTTTTTGGAGCAAAGCAGAGAGATCCCACGCAGACACGGGGAGAACATACGACCTTTGTGCTGTGATGCAACAGTGCTAACCACTACACCACCCTTCATAACAATTATTATGTACTGTATTATTAGCTATTTATTTAAGGTTCATGCAGAACTAGATTAAGAATATCACACATGCATGCTGTAAAATTAAGGAGGACACATTTTAAAGGAGAGCACGGATCCGGTAAATGTTTCTGGGAACCTCAAATAACTCGGCAGATGAAATCAGGTATCAATGTGGGATGTGATGCTTAGATCTGAATCTGAAACAAGGAAGTTAATCATGGATCATTTATGATTTAAAACATTACAATAATGGTAGAACATATTACTAGTCCAGTCGTCGTGCTGGTAATGGATCCACAGCTGACAGGTGGAGCTGCGTGTAATAACATATGCGTAACTGGAAAACACGAAGACGAAGCGCTGAGCTGGACTTACTCTGTTTACTGGGCACGTTGGATGTAACGCGTAGCGAGGACACGGACGAGCCCCCGTTACTGGAGACAAGCTCCACACCTGGAACACAAATATGAATGTGTTCATTATCTGCTCCAAATCTGGAATACAAATATTACTGTGTTCATTATCTGCTCCAGATCTGGAATACAAATATTACTGTGTTTATTATCTGCTCCAGACCTGGAATACAAATATTACTGTGTTTATTATCTGCTCCAGACCTGGAATACAAATATTACTGTGTTTATTATCTGCTCCAGATCTGGAATACAAATATTACTGTGTTTATTATCTGCCCCAGACCTGGAATACAAATATTAATGTGTTTATTATCTGCTCCAGATCTGGAATACAAGTATTACTGTGTTTATTATCTGCTCCAGATCTGGAATACAAGTATTACTGTGTTTATTATCTGCCCCAGATCTGGAATACAAATATTACTGTGTTTATTATCTGCTCCAGATCTGGAATACAAGTATTACTGTGTTTATTATCTGCCCCAGATCTGGAATACAAATATTACTGTGTTTATTATCTGCCCCAGATCTGGAATACAAATATTACTGTGTTTATTATCTGCCCCAGATCTGGAATACAAATATTACTGTGTCTATTATCTGCCCCAGATCTGGAATACAAATATTAATGTGTTTATTATCTGCTCCAGATCTGGAATACAAATATTACTGTGTTTATTATCTGCCCCAGACCTGGAATACAAATATTAATGTGTTTATTATCTGCTCCAGATCTGGAATACAAGTATTACTGTGTTTATTATCTGCCCCAGATCTGGAATACAAATATTACTGTGTTTATTATCTGCTCCAGATCTGGAATACAAGTATTACTGTGTTTATTATCTGCCCCAGATCTGGAATACAAATATTACTGTGTTTATTATCTGCTCCAGATCTGGAATACAAGTATTACTGTGTTTATTATCTGCCCCAGATCTGGAATACAAATATTACTGTGTTTATTATCTGCTCCAGATCTGGAATACAAGTATTACTGTGTTTATTATCTGCCCCAGATCTGGAATACAAATATTACTGTGTTTATTATCTGCTCCAGATCTGGAATACAAGTATTACTGTGTTTATTATCTGCTCCAGATCTGGAATACAAGTATTACTGTGTTTATTATCTGCGCCAGATCTGGAATACAAATATTACTGTGTTTATTATCTGCCCCAGATCTGGAATACAAATATTACTGTGTTTATTATCTGCCCCAGATCTGGAATACAAATATTACTGTGTTTATTATCTGCCCCAGATCTGGAATACAAATATGAATGTGTTTATTATCTGCCCCAGATCTGGAATACAAATATTAATGTGTTTATTATCTGCCCCAGATCTGTAATACAAATATTAATGTGTTTATTATCTGCCCCAGATCTGGAATACAAATATTACTGTGTTTATTATCTGCCCCAGATCTGGAACACAAATATTACTGTGTTTATTATCTCAGTGTTCGTGGTCACGAACCGGAGCTAGCTAAGGCTAGCTCTACAACATGAACATAGCAGAGAGTTACCTGGTTAGTGAGTTACCTGGTTAGAGAGCTACCCGGTTAGTGAGTTACCTGGTTAGAGAGCTACCCGGTTAGTGAGTTACTCGGTTAGTGAGTTACCTGGTTAGTGAGTTACCTGGTTAGTGAGTTACCTGGTTAGTGAGTTACCTGGTTAGTGAGTTACGTGGTTAGAGAGCTACCCGGTTAGTGAGTTACCTGGTTAGCGAGTTACCTGGTTAGTGAGTTACCTGGTTAGAGAGCTACCCGGTTAGTGAGTTACCTGGTTAGAGAGTTACCTGGTTAGAGAGTTACCTGGTTAGAGAGCTACCCGGTTAGTGAGTTACCTGGTTAGAGAGCTACCTGGTTAGAGAACTACCCGGCTAATGAGTTACCTGGTTAGTGAGTTACCTGGTTAGAGAGTTACCCGGTTAGAGAGTTACCTGGTTAGTGAGTTACCTGGTTAGAGAGCTTCCTGACTCGCTGAGAAGTCACCGAGGTGAGTCGAGCGTTCCCCATCCGGAACATCCGCAAATAAACACAACGCGCTGTCCGGAAGGAAGCCATGGCGTCCAGAGTGTTTGTTTGTAACAGCGCTTCCTGCTTCCTCCTCCACTTCCGCTTCTACTTCTTCGTGTCCTCTAACTGAGAACGAACGTTTAATATGTATACTGCCCCCTAGTGGGAGGAAAGGTGTGCTGCTCCGTTCACAAGCACCTGAAGCTGTTCTCTCACGAAGACGTAAATATAAATATATTAGAGTTCACTGGTAAAACTCGGTTCTGATTAACTGTTTAACTTTGTTTCATTACTTCCACATCGAGTAGCATAAAAGCAAACGTAATTCCAGAAAGAAAGCATATTTGTTGTGCTCATACATTTATTTATTTTCCAGATAACGATTAATAAGAGGGCCAAAGTATCAGTCATTTGAAAGAGACAACTTAATTCAATTAATTTTCCTCATGTTTTATATTCCACTCCAATTATCGCCACGCCTGAGAAATTTGGCATTAGGGGGGGGGGGGGCTTCCAGTAAACGTTGATTAGAAATCTCCATGCAGGCTGAAGTGGAGGAGGTGGATTTGCTGTGACGTTGCTGGTGGGACACGTTGGGAGAAAAAGATGAATTATTTATGTTGTAAACAAGGATCTAGACAAAAAATAGTTGTATCATTTTAAAGATAAGTTTTAAAATTCCAGATATTGCAGACATACATTTAAATCGGTTTAATATTTTGCTTTAAATCGGAAAAAGTAATCCAATGTGCGTAAGATAAAATAATTTTAATAGAACAGCTGTTTAAAGATGCATGTCCGTATTATTTCAATATTTCAATATATTATAACATAACATAATTTCTCTGGTAGTTCAATAAATTATAAATAATAGGAAACATTCAACACGCACATTGACTATATGTTCTCTAAAATAATTAGGATTGATTTTTAAACTACAAATAAAGTATTTCTGGATCTGTCTAAAAATCGAAGTAATTTTTCTCTTGCCGTAACGCTGAGTCATTTATCAGCAGAAAAAAACCCTCAATTATTTCAACCGAAAACGTTTCCTACAGAGACAAACATTAAACGTTTTATTCCGTACTCCACCAGGATAAAAAGGCTGTTTAGGGTTAGTTTGACCAAGGAATAATTAAAGACACACACACACTAAAATAAATGTGTGTGTCAGTGTAAGAACAAACGCTGTGCTGCACATCTATATCTGTAAAGTTCATGTCAACAGATCATTGATGGAACTGAGAAGGATCGATTGCAGGGTGGTGTGATGATGTTTCCTCACCCCCTCCCACGGAGAACCCCCCCTCCCATGCTTTCACTCTTTCACCAATGTAGTCAGATCCAAAAGCATCGGCTGGTTCTGTTTATTTTACCATCCGCAGCTCAGTTTTCTATCAATGAAGCGACTACTAATAAAAACATGCAGCGGTTTACCTGAGCCTGAATAGACTCCTTGATTCTGGGAGAGATGGGCGTGATCTTGTTTCTTACAGCCAATCACTGGCCATTCCTGACATGCACCGACGGGCCGGCCTTAAAGCTGAGAGCAGAGCCGTTCTCTGATCCAAACCTCAGTCCGTGCTGCTCACGTTATTCATGAGTCTGCCCTGTCCCAGAAGGGCTTAGCCAATCCGTCCACCCTAAACTGGTGAGATGTGACAGGCCCTCATCTGATTGGCTGAGAGCCTCTCTGGTGAGAGATCAGTGGAGGATTTCTGACTGGATATCTGCTGTGAGGAAAAGAGGAGCAAATGAAAGCCATGTAATCCCGGTCGGAGAGAATCCGACCCGAACTGTCAATCATTCACTCGACTGCTCTGGTCTGACCGTCTCCACGGCTACGGCGTCACCAGAGATCTGCAGCTGGACCAGAATTGTTTCCACACTTTATGACAGATGCTTAAGTCCCGTAAGCGTACCGGTTTGACCAATACGTTTATTTCCGCTATAAATTTACTTTCCTTTCCTTTTGAACAACAACAAACGGTTGTTGACAATTTCATTCAGTCCACAATCAATGTTCAATCATACAGATGTTTGAATACTGAAACTGTTAACCAAACAGATTTTGATCTGTTATTTTTGTCATACTATATTTCCCAGAGCTCATAATAATAATAATAATTATTATTATCCATCCATCTTCTTCCACTTATCCGGGGCAACAGTCTGAACAGGGATTTCCAGACTTTTCTCCTCCAGCTCTTCCAGCGCCATCCGGAAGCATTCCCAGGCCAGCCGAGAGACGTATTCTGTCCAGTGTCCTTGGTCTTCCCCGAGGCCTCCTGTCGACAGGACATGCCCGGAACTCCTCCCCAGGGAGGCGTCCATCTGACTCCTCTCTGAGTGGAGGAGCAGCAGCTCTACTCCGAGCTCCTCCCCCCTGTCTCTAAAGGAGGAAAGTCATTTTGACCGCTTGTATCCGGTATCTTGTCCTTTTGGTCATGACCCAAAGCTCATGACCAGAGGTGAGAGGAGAAACGTAGACTAATAAGGATTATGAACAGAACCGACGATGAATGGCCCACCCCACAAGATACTACGAGGGATGCGGTCGAACGGCGTCTCCAAATCCACAAAACACACGAGGACTGCTTCGGTGAACTCCAACAAACCCTCGAGCATCCGGTGGAGGGTGTGGAGCTGGTCCAGAACCCTGGAATAGACTGTGATTCTCTTGTAGTTGGAGCACACCCTCCAGGAACCCCCACCCCGGGCTGCCAGTCCAGAGGCCCTGTCCCCCGGCTGCCATGCGATGTTACGGAGACGTGTCAACCAAGACAGTCCCTGCACACCCAGAGACTTCAGGTATTCAGGACCAGCCCGCCTCTGAGACCAATCAGGGCGACAACTAATCAAATGTATGCTCGGAAACAAACAAAAAGAGATGATCTCAATACAAGCAGTTACCTTGAATTCCTCATAACAAGCTCTTGAAAGGAAATCAAGAATCTGGTGTAGAACGGGTCTAGATTCAAGTCCTAAGGAATGAATATGGTTTCCATGGTGACCGTCAGAGGGCAGCTTATTCCATTTCCTATCTTACAATTGGTGCAGTTTTCACAAAGCGGCTGCGATATGGACGCCACAGGACAAATACCTGCTGCTGAAGGTCACCTCCATGATGTCCACTGGTGACACAGCCAAGCTCATGCATGGCCAATGAGAAAGTGACAACGCCTCAATGTAAAGCGCTCTTTTATTTATTACAAAATATACCCAAAATATTTGTAATCCCTGGAACAAGAAGACTCAGTGTGACCAAATCCCCCCCCGATGGGATGATCTCCATCCCATCGGGGGGGGGGGGAGGCAAGCCAGAGACGGCTGCAGGGCGTCGCAGCAGAGCGCACACAGTCTGAATTCAGAACTTCTTCTTGGATCCTGATCATCATTCTTTGTCATAATTTCCATTTATTACTTCTATCAGTGAGTCATTCTGTCCTCCTGTAAGGGAACCAGAACCAGAACTCCAATCAGCTTTACAGTCCTGCTGATCGCTGTCCCCACGTGTTCTCGTCAGCGCCACAAATCACCGTGACGACCAAATGAAATCAGGGTATTCATTGACAGCCTCGTCATTCGTGAAATATCAGCGCTTCTGTGTTTGTGATTTGTAGTTTCTGTTTCCCAACAACCTGACAGCATTTAAAAGTGAAACGGCTCCTCCGTGAAACACGACCACGCGGAAAAGGAAGACACTTCCACAAGACGGTCAGACCCAATAACCCAACAGAGACAGAGAGCTTCGTCCAGACAGTCCGGTGCCGTGTTGAAAGCCTGGACGACTTCTGAAGCCTGTTTCTATTCCAGAATTGATTTCCGTGCTTTCGTGGGCTGTGGACTGAAGGGGGACTGTGGTCGTCTCAGGACGTTTTGTTGGTGCATGTTCCTGGAGTCTCCTGGAGCTTCACCTTGGATCTGCACACAATAGATTGGACACCATCACACGTTTGTATGCCGCGTGCATGATGAGATGTGAAACCGTATTCTGGGGGTCGAATAGTTAACGGTCAGTGACGTTCGGAGCAGTAGCCAAAGGCTTTCTCTACCTGGGCAGGTTTACTTAACTCCAAAATGTTCGCTTGCATGAGCTGCATGGGACCTTCTGGATCCGTGGAGGAACACATTTAAACAGAACTTAGTACTAGAACCTTCTGGATCCGTGGAGGAACACATTTAAACAGAACTTAGTACTAGAACCTTTTGGATCCGTGGAGGAACACATTTAAACAGAACTTAGTACTAGAACCTTCTGGATCCGTGGAGGAACACGTTTAAACAGAACTTAGTACTAGAACCTTCTGGATCCGTGGAGGAACACGTTTAAACAGAACTTAGTACTAGAACCTTCTGGATCCGTGGAGGAACACGTTTAAACAGAACTTAGTACTAGAACCTTCTGGATCCTTGGAGGAACACGTTTAAACAGAACTTAGTACTAGAACCTTCTGGATCCGTGGAGGAACACGTTTAAACAGAACTTAGTACTAGAACCTTCTGGATCCGTGGAGGAACACGTTTAAACAGAACTTAGTACTAGAACCTTCTGGATCCGTGGAGGAACACGTATAAACAGAACTTAGTACTAGAACCTTCTGGATCCTTGGAGGAACACGTTTAAACAGAACTTAGTACTAGAACCTTCTGGATCCGTGGAGGAACACGTTTAAACAGAACTTAGTACTAGAACCTTCTGGATCCGTGGAGGAACACGTTTAAACAGAACTTAGTACTAGAACCTTCTGGATCCGTGGAGGAACACGTATAAACAGAACTTAGTACTAGAACCTTCTGGATCCTTGGAGGAACACGTTTAAACAGAACTTAGTACTAGAACCTTCTGGATCCTTGGAGGAACACGTTTAAACAGAACTTAGTACTAGAACCTTCTGGATCCTTGGAGGAACATGTTTAAACAGAACTTAGTACTCGAACCTTCTGGATCCTTGGAGGAACACGTTTAAACAGAACTTAGTACTAGAACCTTCTGGATCTGTGGAGGAACACGTTTAAACAGAACTTAGTACTTGAACCTTCTGGATCCGTGGAGGAACACGTTTAAACAGAACTTAGTACTAGAACCGTCTGGATGAACCCCACCAATAGAGGGTGGGGTTGACCACACCAGGCAGTACCCCCGTGCAGGCTGGGCAAAGAAGCCCCTGAGACAGTGCAGCACATCACAGCAGGGGGTCAGATGCTGGCAGGCAAGGCATACATGGAACAACATAACCAGGTAGAGGGCTTAGGGTACAGGAACATCTGTACCGAATACAGACAGGGGACCCCAGAGTCAAGACCAAAGACAAGACTAGAGTCAAGACCACAGACAAGACCAGAGTCAAGACCAAAGACAAGACTAGAGTCAAGACCAAAGACAAGACTAGAGTCAAGACCAAAGACAAGACTAGAGTCAAGACCACAGACAAGACCAGAGTCAAGACCAAAGACAAGACTAGAGTCAAGAAAGACCAAAGATAAGACCAAAGTCAGGAAAGACCAAAGACAAGACCAGAGTCAGGACCAAAGACAAGACCATAGTCAAGACCAAAGACAAGACTAGAGTCAAGAAAGACCAAAGACAAGACCAGAGTCAGGAAAGACCAAAGACAAGACCAGAGTCAAGACCAAAGACAAGACCAGAGTCAAGACCAAAGACAAGACTAGAGTCAAGACCACAGACAAGACCAGAGTCAAGAAAGACCAAAGACAAGACCAGAGTCAGGAAAGACCAAAGACAAGACCATAGTCAAGACCAAAGATAAGACCAGAGTCAAGAAAGACCAAAGACAAGACCAGAGTCAGGACCAAAGACAAGACCAGAGTCAAGACCAAAGACAAGACCAGAGCCAAGACCAAAGACAAGACCAGAGTCAAGAAAGACCAAAGACAAGACCAGAGTCAAGACCAGAGATCCTGCGGGACTTCCATGTCCAGACGGACAAACTGGTGACGTCCAACCAGCCTGACGTGGTGGCGGTGGATAAACATCAGAAGACAGCGGTTGTGATAGACGTAGCGATCCAGAGCGACAGAACGTCAGGAAGACAGAACAAGAAGAGCTGGAGAAAATGTGGGGAGTGAAGAGAACACTGGTGCCAGTAGTGATCGGGGCACTCGGGGCAGTTACCCCCACGCTGGGTAAAGCTGCCAGGCCTCTGGCAGAGGACCCGAGCTTGAAGGAGACACTATACAGAACGGGTATATACACAGGGAGAGAGAGAGAGAGAGACAGAGACACACAGAGAGAGAGAGAGAGTGTTCACTCTTACTGCATCAGTGAGAGACTGCCTAATGACATTGATTCTGAGGCCCAGTGACGACTCTTTGCTTTAAGCTCCTCCCTTTGTACCTGTTGTGCGTCATGTGACTCTTAACCAGGTGACCAGCAGCCAAGGCAGCCATCAGAGACAGCTCCCCAGCCATGACGATGGCACACACAACTCTGGCCAGCTGCCGGGCATTGTCCCCCGGAGAATCCTGACAGGCTCCCTGCACACCGAGCATCTGCACGCACACGCACACGCACACACACACACACACACACACACACACACACACATTATTGATTGATGCTTATGGAATTTGACACAGTCAGGGTGGGGGTCTCTATCTCACCACCGAATTTCATCCGGCCCTGATCCAGAATGAGGTCAGGAACAAATAATCTATTTTAACCTTAAACTAAATTCAAAAATCAGTTAAAAATAAACATCAACTCTGATTCACTTTGACTTTTCATGGTTGGTGTATATTTTCAGAAAATAATATCTTGGAAAATCTGCTTTCAATTCACTCACCAAACATAGACATAAAGGGGTCCGATATGAACCATCGTGAAACATGTCTTCTGGTTCTGATCCAGAATGAGGTCAGGAAAAGCTTTGAAATGTTGACATTAAACCCCGTTGGTGAGGGTTGCTATGGTGACTGCAGGTTGGTTTCTGCCCTGCACAGCTGCGGAGGCGTTGCTGAGCTGAACGAGATGCACCTGTTCCTCATCTCACCTGATCAGCTCCTGCCTCTATGGACCTGCCTCTTTGGATCCGCCTCTCTGGACTCACCTCTCTGGACCTGCCTGTTTGGACCCGCCTCTTTGGACCCGCCTCTCGGGACGGTTCTCTGCCAGAACATTCTCTCTGTTCTCTCAGTATTTTCAGGCTCTCTCGTTCTATGAGTCGTCCCGTGTTCCCTAGTTCTATACTTCTCTCTGATCCCGCTCCCCATCTGCCTGCCTGCTATCTCTGGCTCGTCTGTCCTCCCCGACAGCAACCCACCCCACCCCCCCACCCCGAACTTCCTCGCACGTTCCCAGTCCAACGCTGTCATTCCTATCTCTGTGTGTTTAACGTGTACTAACTGTGCTTGTAATCCTAAAGATGCCTGAATTTCCCACTGGGATCAATAAAGTATTCTGATTCTGATATCTTTAATACAACAGATCCAGTTGATATCGGCTTAATTCTTTTTTGACGATTTGTCTTTGGACACTTTCAATACTATCTGTCTAGTGTGTTGAGTTCATTGATCATTGACACTGGATGATTTGATTCTCCGTAGCATCCTCCACAAAGGAGGTTCTGTTTTTTCTGGCCTTTCCCAAGACGCTGTGGACAAACGGGTTTGTTGAGTCTTCGAAAGCTACAAATAAATGTCGGGCCAGTATTTTTGATGTCAATCAGACTGAGACTGAGGCGCTCGGCGGCGGTCTGCGCTCTCGGAGTGATTTTCTAGTTTAACATGGATTATTTGAACAGATGTGCTGATGAATCCTGGTGTATTGTACCCGGAGGCAGGCTTGCTGGGGGGGCAGATTGGTGCCTCCCCCTACAGTGCCCAGCTCGATGGAGGGCATAGTGCAGCTGATGTGCAGATCCTCCCCTGTTGGTCCCGATGCCTCCATCAGCGTGATGCAGTTGCTGCTGCCCACTGACTGAGCAGGATCCTGGAGGCGACACACACACACACACACACACACACACATGGAACACTAGAAGACAACAACATAAATAAATAAACAAAGAGCGTTTCCTTTGATCTACTTCACCTGTCCGCAGGCTATGTAGACGGCTGCCACCACGTTTGCTGCATGAGCGTTGAATCCTCCGATGCTCCCGGCCATAGCCGAGCCCACCAGATTCTTACTGATGCTCAGCTCCACCAGGGCGCCTGCTGTTGATTTCAAAACCTGAAGCACATCAAGCATGAGCTCCCTGACATGGAGATGACGTCAGATGTGATAATAGATAGACAGAAGATAAAATGGTACGACGTCTAGAGAAGTCAAAGGAGAATCATCATTCACAGATACAGCCAAAATCACTGAGTGAAGCGCGCTCGCAGCGCTCGGCCATCTTGCGTCGCCATCTGCAAGATTGCTTGTATCTCAATTTTCTTTGTCTTATCTTAATGTAAGATTTTTCTCGCAGGCTGATCGTATCTCTGAACGCTCGCATGTTGAGGTATTACTGCATTTCTACTATTTGCACTACAGGGGGGGTCGTCGACTTACGGCGACAATCGGTTCCGAGGGTTTTGACGTGAGCCGACTCGGTCATGATTCGCCCCATGTCTGTTACCGTAAGTATATTACGCTGCGTCATGATACGCGTCTACGTCTTGCTAGGCATCGTGGGTAAGACGGCAGAAACTGTGGCGCACTCGATTTGCTCGCTCGCTCCGACAAAACAAAAACACAAAAGACGAGTGCAGTGGAAAATTCGAACAGTCGCGACTCGCGAGTCGCATAGGTTGTAAGTCGCCGGCCGCCTGCATGTGCATAGTCTTGCTTCTTCTTTCTCTGCTTTGAGTGGAGCACAAAGAGAATTTCCCTCTGGCATCAATGAAAGTTGTGATTGAACAGTAAGATGCCTTTTCACTGCTTGCTCCGCCTACCTCTCGGACCACTTTCGCTGGGATGGTGGCTTCACACACGGCAGACTTGCCCCGTCCTTCAATCCAGTTGATGGCAGCTGGTTTCTTGTCGGTGCAGTAGTTTCCACTGATGGCCACCACCTGCAAATCTGGGAAGTGCTTCTGCAGACTGCTCAGAGCCTGCTCTGACCCCTGCAGGGAGACGGGTCAGGCGTCTTAATGGCCTACACCAGGCATGGTTTGCCCTCCCCTGCCCTCCACCTTTCCGCGGTGTGACTATGTCCATACTGTCATTACCTTAGAGATCATATTCATCCCCATAGCGTCACCAGTCTTTGAATGGAAGCGGATGTAGAGACTTCTCCCAGCCAGCCCAACCAGCAGCTTCTGGAGCCGAGCAAACCTGCCCACAAGAAAAACGAGGTGCAAACAAACAACAGGCGTGTCTGTGTCGGTTCTCAGTCCTCCAGGTCGAGGTGAATCACAAAGAATCAACTGCACGTGCTCAGCTTCCACGCTGTACCTGCTGGTGTTGTCAAAGGCCTCTCTCATGACCTGGAAACCGTCGGTGCTCTCTAGCCAGGCCTTGACCTCAGCAGCCTGGCAGGCAGAAGGAAGTCTCACGACGGGTCCTCGAGTCATGCTGTCGGCCAGGATGCGACTGCTGGCTCCGCCTCCCAGCTACATCGTGCAGGGAACAGTGAATGGGTTCATGTGTAAAGCGCTTTGAGCACCACGCAGGTGTAGAAAGCGCTATACACGTGCGGTCCATTCACCATGTATGAACTACTTACACATTCTAATGACAAGGTCAAACTTACAGCAATTGCCCGACAGCCACGGTTGGTACTGGCAACCAAGCAGCCCTCTGTGGTAGCAAGGGGAACCTGGAACTGCTTTCCATCCAGGTGTAGTGGTCCAGCCACACCCACCGGCACGGGCATGTAGCCAATCACATTCTCACAGCAAGCACCCATCACCTGGGAAAGGTGCAGGATGACGAGCTCGTAAAACAAGCAGCAGAATGTTGTTCAGGAGGCAGCAGCTGGTTTGTTGCCTGCATCTTCACCTTGGAATAGTCATAGTCGGTGTACGGCAGGGAAGACAGCGCCGTGGGCGATGGGAGCTTCGCAGATATCATCTGCCTCCGTATGGCCACTCCTCTCTCTGGTCTCTCCATCACGGCCTCCAGCTTGTATGGTGGGATGTGCTTGGAGTTGACAAGCAGCATCACCTCCGCATCACTCAGGAAACGAGGTCCCAGCTGCATAGAGACAATCATCCATAATATATAGAGACACACACATCCCACTTTTAACAATGCCAAAGTCATATCTGAGAAAAGGTAAAGGTGGAGGATGTTGGATCACGCAGAGCAAGTGTCTTTCCTGCTGGCGCCATGCTCTAATTGGTTCAGCCTTAGGGAGAGAGTACAGTGATTAAGCTCATTAGTGTAGTTAAATCACGCAACTGCCTCCAATCCTGGACTCCTATTGGTGAGACGTGACGCCTTGGGGAGGAGGAAGTAGGCCGAGATGACGTAATCAATCATCCACAGAAGTTCAGCTGTGAAAGGATGTTTCTTTAGGCTCGCCTAGAATACCGCACCTCAGGGTTGTTGAGGATGGCCACGCATTCGTCCAGGTCTCTAGGCTTCAGGGGGAGGCACAGCGGATCTTTCTTGGACTTAAGCGCTCCCACGTCCTCCCCTGCAACAAAGAACATCCTTGGGTGGGGATCAACAGTCAGAGCAGATAGGGGCCGGATAACCTCATCTAGGGAAACAAAGGGGAGAGGAGTTGGCTTTGAGTGATACACACGTCCACGTGTCACAACACCACCACTGAACACAGACACACCTCCCCCTGCCCTGTTACTGGGGGTTGGGACAGCCACATCATCCTGGGCTGGGGCCGGAGGCAAGGCAGCGTACGGCTCCTTCGGGTAGCAGGTCTCCATGGGCTGCCGGGGGGTCAGGGGACGAGTGGACATTGTGATGGGGTTCTTCAGTGACAGCGTAGACTCCATCTCAACCTGCTCAAAGAAGATGTACTTGATAGCCAACAGCAGGGCCAACGCCAGGCAGATGACCTGCTCAATGTCCATGGTGATCATCCTGTAGAGAAGGATGGACAGCGGCACGTAGGATATGTTTTATTACTAGAATCATTTCTCAATGAGTTCATTTAATGTTGTGATGTGTTGTGTGTCCAGGAGACCAGGTGGACAGGAAGCAAGGCTAGAAGTTGAGGAGCAGAATTCAAGTTGTTTATAACGGAGAGGAACGAGGGATGGAGGAGTTATCTTGAAGGAGGAGTTGGTGCAGAGTGTTCTAGAGGAGAAGGAGAAGTTCTTACGCTCCACAGGTAGGAGGTGAGTTAGAGGAGAAGGAGAAGTTCTTACGCTCCACAGGTAGGAGGTGAGTTAGAGGAGAAGGAGAAGTTCTTACGCTCCACAGGTAGGAGGTGAGTTAGAGGAGAAGGAGAAGTTCTTACGCTCCTCAGGTAGGAGGTGAGTTAGAGGAGAAGGAGAAGTTCTTACGCTCCACAGGTAGGAGGTGAGTTAGAGGAGAAGGAGAAGTTCTTACGCTCCACAGGTAGGAGGTGAGTTAGAGAAGGAGGAGAAGTTCTTACGCTCCACAGGTAGGAGGTGAGTTAGAGGAGAAGGAGAAGTTCTTACGCTCCACAGGTAGGAGGTGAGTTAGAGGAGAAGGAGAAGTTCTTACGCTCCACAGGTAGGACGTGAGTTAGAGAAGGAGGAGAAGTTCTTACGCTCCACAGGTAGGAGGTGAGTTAGAGGAGAAGGAGAAGTTCTTACGCTCCACAGGTAATAATAATAACAATTATTGGTTTTATATAGCTCTTTTCTAGGCACCCAAAGACGCTTCACATTGTGCTTTATTCATTCACTCCATTCTTGGTGGTGGTGAGCTACTAGCCACAGCTGCCCTGGGGCAGACTGACAGGAGCGAAGCTGCCAATTTGCGCCATCGGCCCTCCTGACCACCACCGACATTCACTCGCTCACAACATTCACACAGGCAATGTTTGGCAGCTCGTGTTTTGACGGGAACCAGACTGAGAGAACACATTTCCCCTGTTCTGGCGTCTCTGCATTGGCTTCCTGTTAGGGAACGAATTGAATATAAAATCCTTCTACTCACTTTTAAAGCCCTCACCGGCCAGGCCCCTCCTTACCTTACAGAGATGATTATCCCGTATTGCCCCACTAGAACCCTGCGGTCCCAAAATGCTGGCCTGCTCGTGGTTCCAGACATTTCCAAGAGCAGACAGGGGGGCGGAGCTTTCAGTGATCAAGCTCCTTTATTGTGGAATCAGCTCCCTGATTGGTTCGTGAGACAGACACCATCTCTATGTTCAAGAGTAGATTAAAGACTTTCCTTTTTAACAAAGCTTATAGTTAATCAATGCAGTAATCAATATAATCAATCTGCTGTCATAGACCAGCACTGGTGGCTTAACATCATGACACACTGAGCTCCTCCCTCTTCATTTGGTTAATTACACGTTATAAATATATGTCAATAATTGCTCTCTCCCTCTGTTTGTCCTTCTTTCTGTCTCTCAGTCTACAGGTCCTTTGGTCCATGGTGCTGCAGAACCTGGACCTGTGGCTGTTAAATTGGATATCCATATTGCTAGCATTAGCATTTATAGTGTTATATAGCAGAACTTTGGTTCGTGGTTTGCTCTGCAGCCTATATGATGTTGGGTCTTTCCCTGCTACGCCTGTAAAGTGACTCGAGATAACTTTGTGTCACGATCTTGTGCTATAGAAATAAACATTTATTGAATTGAAACAAGATAATAAGAGGGACAGTGAAGGTTAGATGTTTTGGAGACAAGGTCAGAGAGGCCAGACTTTGATGGTTTGGACATGTCCAGAGGAGAGACAGGGACTATATCGGTAGAAGGATGCTGAGGATGGAACTGCCAGGGAACAGGACTAGAGGACGACCCAGGAGAAGAGACATGGACGTAGTGAGGGAGGACATGAGAGTGGCTGGTGTTGGGGAGGACGATGCAAAGGACAGGGTGAAGTGGAGAAGGTTGGGTTGCTGTGGCGACCCCTCATGGGACAAGCCGAAGGTACAGTAGTAGTCATATCAGTTCATCATATGCCAGAATAGATATACATGTACTCTTGAATATCTAGCCTGAAAATAACTTCACTCTAACACGCTGTAGGGTTTTACCAAACCCTCTTCCGGTTCTTGTTCTCCGTTGTGGGTGCGTATTCAATGAGGAGAATGTGGGTTAAGATTAAGACATTTATATAATTAACAGATCAGTACAAGTTGGTTCAGATGTCAGCGCTGAGATTCCAACACAGCTCTCGTGCCCGCGCTTCATTGGAATGAAGACGCTTCCTGCTTTGTCCTCACGTCATTCTGTCCCCTGAAGGCGGGACTTTGCCCCAGCCAATCTGAGCCCATGTTCATCTGTGTTGTGTGTGATGTCACTGTTGTGATGCGTTCTATTGAAATCAGTCATTACAATAACAAACTAAACGTGGTGCGTCCCTGTTGTTCTGTCGGCATGTAAACACGTTGTGGAATCCCATCTACTATGGAAATTCCCTACAACGCCTAAGCTAAATAATGAGTGGTGGCGCAGACAACATATTCATGCAGCAGATAGCCTGTTAGCATGAAGCACGCACCCACAGCTGTGAGCAGTACCTGTTGAACCAGTAGACCATGGCGACTGAGGTATGTCCTTCTCCATGGCTGTTTTGCTTGGGTTCGTGTGATCGAGGCATTTTGTACCTCAAACAAGAAGGTTATATTTTGTTGTGTAATCCTGTTGTTTATTGTGGCAGGATTACACAGAAACATCTGCATGGATTTCCACAAATCTTGGTAGGAGGATGGCACATGTGCCATGAAATTGCAAAAAACAAAAACAAAATACCTGCTATGTGTGTGAAGGCACATTCAAATCGAGAATAACAACAACAACACGCCGAAGCAGGAGGTTTAAGATGGTGGTTACATCTGTCGTCATGTTGAACACGAACTTGGCAACAGCCTCACCTGGTGATGTAAAAGTGCCAGAGTGGTTTCTCTGGCTCTATCCTCCTGGGTGAAAGGTGGTCCAGTGCAATGCTGGCATGCGGTACGCCCGCTGTGTTGCTGCTGGACGAGGGCTGAGCAATCCAGCGGCTGTGAGCATGGACCATCACCAGACCCAGAGACTGCAGGCCGAGCAGACAGGAAATCACAGGCACGGTGGCGCCAAAATGACGTGACAGTGAAGGAGGAGAAGAGGTACCATGATCACTTTGACCCGCTGGGTTACAGGGTTGGGCTTGTTGTCCTCTTCCTCCATCACTCTGGAGAAGTGGCTCAGCTGCCAGATAGGATGGCCCTCCTGACTCTCACGGGACAGCTACATTAGCAAGCACAGCGCAATCTGGCGTTAGGGTCTGGTACCACCCACATGCGATCCGATACCCGGTCTGCTGTCTGTAATTCAGCATTAGCATCTCCTTCTAAGATTTCACTCTCCCTGTAATGTCAGTAATATAAATATATCATATAATGCCAGGGGAGCAGCTGAAGAGCAGCTGAAGAAACTACAATATCAGTACAATATTGGGCAACAAAACAAATATAAGTAACCGTCAAAAGGATATGTCACCTCCAGAAGACATCAGTGACAACCTTCCTTATTGCGAGAAGAAGAAACTCGGCCTTACATTCTCGCTGTTGCAACCAAAGTGCTTGAATAGTATTGTCCCAGGATTACTGCGATTGTACTCAATGTGTCTCTCTCTATGTCTACTCCTTTCCAGGTACCAAAATGTCCTTCAGCATTAAGCTGAATCTGTGGATGTTGACACGTGCAAAGACAGGCTGCGGCTTACCTCCAGCACCAGTGAGACACAGGCAGGGAAGAAGGTCATGAACACAAAGTAGTTGGCCAGAACAGACATGCAGCCGAAACAGCACATGATTTCCAGCTGCCGGACGCCTGAAATGTGCAGGACAGATCCTCAGACACGCATCGTGGTCACACACTCACAGCGTTATCCTTAGATCTCCTTCAGGGAACCAATGGAGCTCCCTGTAACAGCAGTACCTGACATCGTCCCCACTCCGATCACCAAGCACTCCACCAGGGCGTCCAGAGTGAAGGTAGGTCCCAGTACTGCCATCCCACGAGCAATGTTGTCCCTCACCTCATCCTGGACAAGGACAAGTACAATATCCAAGTCAGAGAGGCTGCTGGTTACTTCATATTCCATTTTGCATTATGATTAGTGCATTTTCTTTTATTATTACCTGAGAACTGGAGCTCAATGCAAACTTTGCGAGAGCACATGCTTTGGAGAGGTCGATGAGGAGCAGGAAGAAGGGCAGCGCCTCACTGGAGGCCAGAGCAGAACTGTCAGCCGAAGGCTTTCATCACGGGGTAATGAGGCAATGAGGCACAGCATTCACTGCATTCACAGCATTCACAGCATTCACTGCATTCACATCATTCACAGTGTTCATTGCATTCACAGTATTCACAGCGTTCACTGCATTCACGTCATTCACTGCATTCACATCATTCACTGCATTCACAGCGTTCACAGCGTTCACTGCATTCACAGCGTTCACAGCATTCAGCGTTCACTGCATTCACTGCATTCACAGCATTCACTGCATTCACAGCGTTCACAGCGTTCACAGCATTCACATCATTCACAGCATTTACAGCATTCGCTGCATTCACTGCATTCACAGCATTCACGGCATTCACAGCGTTCACAGCATTCACAGCATTCACAGCATTCAGCGTTCACTGCATTCACTGCATTCACAGCATTCACTGCATTCACAGCGTTCACAGCGTTCACAGCATTCACATCATTCACAGCATTTACAGCATTCACTGCATTCACTGCATTCACAGCATTCACGGCATTCACAGCGTTCACAGCATTCACAGCATTCACAGCATTCAGCGTTCACTGCATTCACTGCATTCACAGCATTCACTGCATTCACAGCATTCACAGCGTTCACAGCGTTCACAGCATTCACATCATTCACAGCATTCACAGCATTCAGCGTTCACTGCATTCACTGCATTCACAGCATTCACTGCATTCACAGCATTCACAGCGTTCACAGCGTTCACAGCATTCACATCATTCACAGCATTTACAGCATTCACTGCATTCACAGCATTCGCTGCATTCACGGCGTTCACTGCATTCACTGCATTCACTGCATTCACAGCGTTCACAGCATTCACATCATTCACAGCATTTACAGCATTCACTGCATTCACAGCATTCGCTGCATTCACGGCGTTCTCAGCATTCACAGCGTTCACTGCATTCACAGCATTCACTGCATTCACAGCATTCACAGCATTCACTGCATTCACGGCATTCTCAGCATTCACTGCGTTCACTGCATTCACAGCATTCACTGCGTTCTCTGCGTTCTCTGCGTTCTCTGCGTTCTCTGCGTGTCCTTACTTCAGGCCGGTTAGCTCTTTATCAAGGAAGTGAACGACCACGGTGCTGAACACAAAGCTGGAGAAGATGGTGAAAAGACCAGCGATGCCTGCAAGAAAGAAGACGACGTCTGCGTCGCTGAATAATTAGGACGAAGGGTCATCTAGAGGTCAAAGGCGCCCGGCAAATAGTTTACCCAGAATGTATTTGGAGCCCAGCTGTCTCAAGTTCTGGAACTGGAAGTAAATATAAATGATGGCGATGCAACGGGTGATGGTCAGGATGATGATGTCACTGCTCAGAATCTGCTGAAAACAGAGAAGAACACGTCACCGTGGAAACGACCACAGGAGGTCGGCAACCTTTTCCATGACGCGCGGCACTTTATACAGCGTAGTGACTTTAAACAGTTACTACAAACCTCTCCTGTCACGGCGACTCATCTCTCATCATCCCGTCTACGTGCCCTGCCTGATTTTCGGACGCCACCTCTTTGCCTGATGACCCGGTTTGTGACCTCTGCCTGATTTTTGGATGCCACCTCTTTGCCTGATGACCCGGTTTGTGACCTCTGCCTGATTTTTGGATGCCACCTCTTTGCCTGACGACCCGGTTTGTGACCTCTGCCTGATTTTGTCTCGTTGCCTGCTCCCATCCTGATTTGTCTGCTGCTTTGGACTGACTGCCTGGTTTTGATCATAAAGCTCAGGTTCTGGATTCCCCTTCTCCTGCCGTGCGCTGGGAGAACAGTCCTGAGGCTCAGTCGTATCAGTCGATCGTATCAGTCGATCATATCAGTCGATCGTATCAGTCAGGGTTCCCTTTCACACTGTGTCATCCTCTCACCTCTTCTGTTTTGGGGCACTCAAAGTTCCAGCCACAGATCTGGTCATTTCCAGTGAACATGTTCATGGACATCATGCAGATGGTGAGGGTCACCGTGCTGACCATCACCTCCCAGGGGTGGGAGGCCACCAGGAGGCCGTGCACACGGAACAGACGGGTCAGCATGTTGCCGTTCTACCTACAGCAGAAAGCACTCAAGTTGTTCAGCTTTAGAGCTTGTTCGCCTGCTAATATCTGAATACTTTCCTTTGCTTTGCTTTCTATAATGAAATTACTCTGATATTAAATTCAAGCATTTCAATCTATTGATTAAGATGAGCCCACCTTTGCCTTTTTTTGTGTGGGTCTAAGTCTATTTACTTCCTTAAATTTGCGCTGAAGGTTGCGTTCCATTCTGAGTATTGACACACCTTTAATGAGGAATGCATCTAAAACAAAACGCCGACATGCTTCTGTGACAGATCTCAGCTCCGCGTCGAGGCCGTGGCCGCTGATTGGCCGGTTCCCGTTCAACGCATCAGCATAATCTATCTGGAGCCTCATTCAATGTTTATTAAAAGGCATATCAATAATCAGAATCAGAAGCAGTACATTTTAAATAAAAATAAATCTATAATTTCTACATCTTTCTGGACTGGACTGATTATTTAATTGTAATCAGTGACCGCCATTCGCAGCTGCCCAATAAGATCAATATCTTTATCACTCACAGATCAGTCCCGAGAACAAAGCGCGGCTTCACTGGCCTCTTCCTCCGCTCGCCTGTTCATGTCTTCATCACTTTGGATCATCCTCGTCCTGCACGCAGCCTTCTCGTGTCTGATCGGACGCGCGTTCCTCCGTGCGTCCCGGCGTCACGCCTCCCAGAGCAGGGCGCGCTGACTGGAGACCAATAGCGCGACCGCGCGCGATTACGTCTCCTGACACATCCGCCAATCACATCGCTCACCTGTTTCACGGGCGCCGTATCGACGCCCCGTTTCCGTGGCGACGGCAGTAATGGGGGCGTGGCCAGAGCTTGGACGATTCATCTCACCACAGACGCGTTGAATGCGGAGTCTTCAGGTAAAGACTGGAGCAGCGCTATTGCGTCATAATTCAGGGATTAACACCGGAAGAGACGTGAGATGTGAGGGAACCCAGGTTCTAGAATAAAGGAGCACGAAAGGTTCTAGAATAAAGGAGCACGACAGGTTCTAAGAATAAAGGAGCACGACAGGTTCTAAGAATAAAGGAGCACGAAAGGTTCTAGAATAAAGGAGCACGAAAGGTTCTAAGAATAAAGGAGCACGACAGGTTCCAGAATAAAGGAGCACGACAGGTTCCAGAATAAAGGAGCACGACAGGTTCTAAGAATAAAGGAGCACGACAGGTTCCAGAATAAAGGAGCACGACAGGTTCTAAGAATAAAGGAGCACGACAGGTTCCAGAATAAAGGAGCACGAAAGGTTCTAGAATAAAGGAGCACGAAAGGTTCTAGAATAAAGGAGCACGAAAGGTTCTAGAATAAAGGAGCACGAAAGGTTCTAGAATAAAGGAGCACGAAAGGTTCTAGAATAAAGGAGCACGAAAGGTTCCAGAATAAAGGAGCACGACAGGTTCTAAGAATAAAGGAGCACGACAGGTTCCAGAATAAAGGAGCACGACAGGTTCTAAGAATAAAGGAGCACGACAGGTTCCAGAATAAAGGAGCACGAAAGGTTCTAGAATAAAGGAGCACGAAAGGTTCTAGAATAAAGGAGCACGAAAGGTTCTAGAATAAAGGAGCACGAAAGGTTCTAGAATAAAGGAGCACGACAGGTTCCAGAATAAAGGAGCACGAAAGGTTCTAAGAATAAAGGAGCATCTATGATCTGAAAAGGAAAATTGTAGGAATTACAATAAAAAGAAAAAGGAAAGTTTGTCCCCCTGAGTTCCCCTGCTGTTCTCACAAATCCTTGCTGCCAAATCCAAATTATTTCATTCATATTAGATTTTTTGCAGTGAGCCCCCCCCCCCCCCCACGTTCAGGGCAACAGATTTACAAACTCCATCTGAAATTGTTCTCATGATATAACGTTAACCTGAGATGCCTCAGAAACCCGAACAAGGCCTGTGACTCTAACTGGATTTGTTCAAGCAGATTATTTCTAAATGTATTGTAGACATTGTGAACAAAAATGTAAACTCCTAAATGTAAAACCGCCTGATCGACTGACAAGTAATGGAAAACAGGCTGAGCAGAAATATGCTCTCTTGGGTCTCAAACGTTTGCATGACATAAACATTACAAACAAACGAAAAACTTACAAATGTTATAATATAATATGATCGTGTGTAACACGAACCCAGTGTCAAGTTCCCCACCAGGGTTAAAAGTGGTAAATACTAAATATTGAATTAAATATTATCTTAATACTACCGTGTATTCCAATTAACATAACACTATTTTTGAAGACTCTATAAATGTTTTCCCCCTGGAATAAACACAAATAAATAAGTAAACATTACAAATACAAACATTTTAAGTTGAACTGCAACAAAAAACAAATAAGTTGCAAAACTTTAAAACCGTTCATCATGAAGTTATAAAGAAATACACTGTGTGTGTGTGTCATTAAACAGTAGAAATACTTTTACCTCACACATGTTGCAGTACTGTATATTTGTCATCCGTGTTGCTCACATGCAGGAGGCTCAAAGTTGCTCCTGATGATGATGACGATGAGCTTCTCACATCTCGCTCAAAATGTCTTGAGATGTTTTAGCCTCTGCTGCCATCTAGTGGATGGTGGTAAACAAAGCACGAGTTGATTTATGGACAGGATTAGAGGAATATAATCAAATCAAATCAAATCAAATCTTTATTGCAGACACAATGGTCCAATTAAAAGCACACATAACATTTACAACGTTTACAACGTTTACACAGTAAACACAGTAATCCTACAATAACATCAGGTACCAATGACACCAAATACCTGAGTTAAACTTCACAGCACTTAGGCTCGGCTGAGTCAGTGTTCTGATGATGTCATTCCCTGATTCATGCAGCCGACATATACACCTGTATGCAGGTGTCTCAGCTGAGCATTAAGGGTGTTAACCCCGACACCACAGAACATCTCACTGGCGCTGGACCATCTGGGCTTCCTGAGAAGTATCCGCATGCAGTCATTGTACGCCACCCTCAACTTCTGCATGCTGGCCTGTTTGTACTTGATCCACAAGGGGGCAGTATAGAGTGGCGTACAAAAGGCCCTGAAGAGGGTGACTTTGACCGCTTCAGAGCAAAAACTAAATTTCTTCTTTAGCATGTTAGCCTGCGCATACAGCATCCGCCGCTGGTCATTGATCATGTGATCATCATCTCCCAGCTGGTCATTGATCATGTGATCATCATCTCCCAGCTGGTCATTGATGATGTGATCATCATCTCCCAGCTGGTCATTGATGATGTGGCCCAGATATTTCGTTCTGCTGCAGACAGACAGCACTTGCCCTGACAGATAACAGTTTGGGAAGTCCAAACCCTTATCCTCTCTGGTTCTGCAGACCATGACGGCACTCTTCTTGGCATTATACTTTACATCAAACCTGATACCATAGCCAGTGCATATGTGCATAAATCTTGTAACCAGGGTCCATTCCATTCACGAGCAGAAGCACTGCTCTGAGTGCAGGACATCCCTGGTGTGAGGCAACAGCGCTACCCGCTGCACCAATGTATTGCTCCTGTATAGTTTGACACTCGTATAGCAACACCTCCTAGAGGATGACCGTGATATTGACGAGCTGTGGGTTACCTTGGCAAAATGCCAGAGATAATTTATTGGAAGCCACATAAAACAAAATGTACAAATACTACACAAATATTTAAAGATTCTAAAATTATAACCTGTCAACTGTGGCTGATACAAATATATGGCATAGTTTAAAACACTTATGTGACGTTTGAGTATTGCAGTATTGTGTTCACATTCAGTAATCTTGTTATTGATCAAGCTGCCGGTGAGACAGATTTGCCCATTTACAACAAAATAAATATTGTAACAAACATCTCTATTCGAAAACAATAATTATATTTAATTACTGTAATGAAGTTTCATGTATTTATTTTCATACCTTGAATGTTTGAATGCAACTAGAACAGCACAGGTCGGTGATCCGCGTCTGTGAGGATCGATTGTTCAGCAATCTGTTGGTAATGTCTTGTAGCTCCAGCAGAGGCGCCGACACCGAGCGTCTGTCTCTGGGTTCGATTCCTCCCTCTGCCGGTGTTAAGGTAAACGATCATCACGAAGTTATTAGAACGTGTTTATCTCAGCTGGGCTTGAATTAAAGGCCATTAACGTGAAGGGCGGTGCGTTGTGTTGTTGTTGTGTTGTTGTTGTTGTGTTGTTGTTGTTGTTGTGTTGTTGTTGTTGTGTTGTTGTTGTTGTGTTGTTGTTGTGTTGTTGTTGTTGTTGTGTTGTTGTTGTTGAAGAGCTAACCGCTGTGTAAGCTAGCAGCCCAGAGACATTCCGCCACGGAACCTGCGCAGTACACGGTAACAGTACTGTTTATACTTATTACTCAAATATTATGAGAAATCTATAAAGACACCCTAAATACGTACTTTAAATTAAGATTAAACAGACTATAAATAAAGATTTACTGAAAACTATTTTCAGACTATCAAACTGTTTATAAATAGTTCTCACATGACGTCACGACATAATAAAGATGGCGTCTCCGAGGACGGTCACGTGACCTGTGGGAACTATGTATTCTGGCAAAACAGCATATACATATATTTATATATGTTTTCAGAGTGTAAAAAAAGCTGAAAATAGTTTTTCTTTACTTTGAAAATGACAACCAGCTTTGTGTTCAAGGATCAGGATCAAGCAAGTGGAAATAAGTGATGCTTCCTGATAGATACCATGTCTGTGTTTCTCCCACAGACATGCTGGAGATGGCCGGCAGCCAGAATCAGGACCAGGATCAGGACCAGGATCAGGACCAGGATGAGGATCAGGACCAGGATCAGGACCAGGATCAGGACCAGGATCAGGACGGAGACGCATCGTCTTCAGATGACGACTCTGTAAGCTTGTTGTGTAATCTTCCTCACCGTGTCCCAGCCGAGGACGAGGACGTGGACGTGGACGTGGACATTCCGGGTTTACATTCACCAGCTGATAACAAAGTGGCGGCAGAGACACATCGACCGGATCCACCTTCCTCAGGTATCGTTCATTCGTTCATTCATTCATTCATTTCTCCTCTGGAATAAAGAAGGACTTCATTCTAACTAAATGTTTCTCAGGATATTCTGACCACTTTTTGGCTCGTTACTTACTTCATACTTTTTTTAAAATCTTACTAAGATGCTTAACTTATTATTTTTTGCTTTATTATATCACAAAACCAACAACTCACGTAAAATTTTGGCTGAAAGGAAACATGAAACAAACTTAAATATGAAAGTCACGCCGGTTCGGCCGAGGCCCGGGTTAACAGCGACCGCCACGGGACATCACTGTGGGTCGGAGACGAAGACGAGGAGGAGGAGGAGGAGGAGGACGTGCATCAGCAGCGAGGGAAGCGGGGATGGACACTTCATGCCTGTAGTTGTTACACTTATAGATGAATAACAGGAGTCCAGTGTTCTCCAGTTTCCTTTTGTCTTCACTCAACCCCCCCCCCCCCCCACCAGGTCACAGTGTGACGTCGGCTGCAGTCCAACACTTAGCAATGGCGCTGCAGCGGCACGCGCCCGGCTCACGTGATTCCATTAACGTTCACTGATTTCATTTTCACAAATTCGTATTGATCTTTAAAGCAGCAGGAATCCAGCCGTGTGTGAAGATCCCAAAGAAAGCCAGCCTTTACAAGATAAACGGATGGGGGGAGACGCTCCTGCACAAAGCGTGCCAGAGGAGAGACCTGGCCCAGGCGAGGGCCCTCCTTCAGGCGGGCGTCAGCATCGACACGCGGGATCACGCAGGTTAGCGGCCCCGCCGCGGCGCCGCCCGCCGGCCGGCGAGCCCTCTAACTGCCGGCGTCACCCGCCAGGCTGGACGGCCCTCCACGAGGCGGCGGCCGTGGGCGCGGCGGCGGTGGTGGAGGAGCTGCTGAGGGCTGGAGCTGATGCTAACGCGAGGAGCTTCAACGGCGTCACGCCGCTGGATGACGCTGTCGCTGCTGGACACGATGCGGTGAGAGAAAACTCCGAGTCCTGTTCACACGTGTGTACCTGAGCCGGAGCCAAGCGCCGTAGGAGCAGAGCCATGTCCGACGGAACCGCCATCGGGTTTCAGGGGAAGGTTCAGGTTGAGCATAATGACGCACGTTGATTCATCCCTTCATCTGATTGGCTGCAAATAGATTTGGTTGCTTCATCAAGCACACTGAAGTTCTTTGCCTGCTCGTCGTTCCAAAATGTCCAAGAGCAGACAGGGGGGCGGAGCTTCAGTGATCAAGCTCCTTTATTGTGGAATCAGCTCCCTGATTGGTTCGTGAGACAGACACCATCTCTATGTTCAAGAGTAGACTAAAGACTTTCCTTTTTAACAAAGCTTATAGTTAATCAATATAATCAATATGCTGTCATTAGGCAGCACTGGTGGCTTAACATCATGACACACTGAGCTCCTCCCCCTTTATCTGGTTATTCATGTTATAAATATATTTATTTATTTATTTCTGGTTTATTTGAATATGGACAAAGACAAAACATAGACACATGTAGCACAAGTATCTGATGTTTGCATTATAGCGCTTATAGCTGAAGCTAATTTGCAGCACTTGTCCATAGATGGGCTACCAACACAGATATTCATAAAAACATGGAAAGGAAGGAAAAATTTTAAAAAGTCATCTATGCATGTTTTTATCACAGAACTAACACAATTAAGAGTAAAACAAGACAGTAATAAAAAAAGAAATGTTAGAGATAAAACTATGTACACATTTAAACATGGGAACAGTGCTGCTGCTTGCACATCCAAGATTTCGTTTCTTTTTTGAAGGAGACCAATTGTGTCGTAGATTTTAGGTGGACAGGGAGCAGATTCCACAGACCAGCACCTTTCACAGAGAGAGCGGATTGTGCGAAAGATGTTTTTCGGGGGGGCACCTTACAGTCCCCACCTGAGGCTGCCCGGGTGGACCTGCCAGAGCTCTGCAGTCTGCTGACAAACCTGCTCAGTGGTTCTGGTGCAAAGCCATGCACACATTTAAAAAACTGTTTAAGAACACTTAAATTAATACAATTTAAGAAGGATAAAAACTTGTGTTTTGATAAAATATGACAATGGTGAGATCTAATGGGCTTTTGGTCAAACACCTTCAGGGCCCCGTGGTAAAGGCTCTCTATCAAATTATATGTGAGTAATCTCTCTCTCTTCCGCGTAGTCTTGTTCTCTCTCTCCCTCTGTTTGTCCCTCTCTCTCTTTCAGGTCCTTCTGTCCGTGGTGCTGCAGAACCTGGACCTGTGTCCCTCAACACTGATGTCCATATTGCTAGCATTAGCATTTATAGCTTTATATCGCTAGCATTAGCATTTCCAGTCTTATACATCTTGTTTTTGTCTGCTCCTGCTCTGTCTCTCTATCGCTTCCCTATCCATCTCCTTGTTTTTGACTCTCTCTCTCTCAACCCAGCTGGTCAGACAGATGGCCGTCCACCATGAGCCTAGGTTCTGTCCAAGGTTTCTGCCTGTTAAAGGAAAGTTTTTCCTTGCCTCCGTTGCTCTTGTGGGTCAAGTTGGGTTCTGTCTCTCCCTGCTGATCCTGTAAAGCCTTGAGACGACTTCCTGTTCTGATCTGGGGCTACAGAAATCAAAATGAATTGATTGTTTCAAATCAAAGCGGTCTGATGCGCCACTGCGTAATGTCCCTTTAAAAAACGAGGACTCTGCTGGACTCGTTCATGTTTAGGATTCTCTGTCTTGCTTGGATGGCTGAGAAGCTGCACAGCCATGGGGGGGTCTGAGGGTCCGCACTGCAGCACTGGCTGGCTGCCTGGGCTCCGATAACGTATTTATACACAGGTTCAGAGACCGGGCAGCAGCTCTTCTGTGAGGTGGAATGTTTCCATCGCAGCATTCTGGTAGATCTGAACAGAACCCAGATCAGTTCCAGGGAGCAACGGCGGTTACTCACCCTTCCTTTGTAACAAAATGTGTATTTATTGTGCAGGTGGTGAAACTTCTCCTCCAGTTTGGCTCAGACCCCGGTGGCAGGGCTGCTGGGGGCCTCGGCGCACTGGACGTCGCCGAGGAGGCGACTATGACGGAGCTACGCTTGACCTTCATGCGTGAGCAGTCTGACGCAGGTGAGCCCCCCCCCCCCCCCCCGCTCTGCAGGACCTCCACTTCACAGCGGACCTCAGCGGGGCGGATCTATGAGCAGCACTTCCCTCCTTAGGCTTTACTCTCTAGATACCAGGAACCGGCTTAAAACGGCTTTCAAGTGTAGAAAGAAGTTCCTTTGAAAGGGAGACTTTTAAAACACATTATTTAATGATTCTGTTATCAACAAAAAAATGATTTTGTCCCATTATCTAATACACCTACCAATAATAGCAATGGTAACTTCTTAAAGGTCCCATATTCTACCCTTTCTCCACAAGTTAATGCAGTCTGCAGGACAGCGTCCCTCATTTCTGTCTCAAACAGATGCTGCAGGACAGCGTCCCTCATTTCTGTCTCAAGCAGATGCTGCAGGACAGCGTCCCTCATTTCTGTCTCAAACAGATGCTGCAGGACAGCGTCCCTCATTTCTGTCTGAAACAGATGCTGCAGGACAGCGTCCCTCATTTCTGTCTCAAACAGATGCTGCAGGACAGCGTCCCTCGTTTCTCTCTCAAACAGATGCTGCAGGACAGCGTCCCTCATTTCTGTCTCAAACAGATGCTGCAGGACAGCGTCCCTCATTTCTGTCTCTAACAGATGCTGCAGGACAGCGTCCCTCATTTCTGTCTCACACAGCTGCTGCCGGACAGCGTCCCTCATTTCTGTCTCAAACAGATGCTGCAGGACAGTGTCCCTCTTTTCTGTCTCAAACAGATGCTGCAGGACAGCGTCCCTCATTTCTGTCTCAAACAGATGCTGCAGGACAGCGTCCCTCATTTCTGTCTCAAGCAGATGCTGCAGGACAGCGTCCCTCATTTCTGTCTCAAACAGATGCTGCAGGACAGCGTCCCTCATGTCTCCATAAATGCTCCATAAAGCGTCTCGTTCAAAGTCTTTAACACACTAAAACATTTCTGCCAGAAATAAACTTCATGCAGGGAAAATGCCGTAGAGCGTGGACGGGCAGAACGCAGACAGGGGGACGGACGCTCATTGTGCACGTTTCCCCCTCCTGATGTCAGAAGGGGAGGGGTTTCTTCCAGACGTGTTTCAGGAGGTGATTCCAGACCGACCCAAACTAGGAAGGATTGACTGGATGCTTTATTTATTGTTTTGGGTTGATCAGGACCCAGAATCACCAGAATAGTGTAGAAACATGGGAAAGTGTGTTTATCACAATATGGGACCTTTAAATACTATGTACTATAACAATAATATGGAATACTGAATACTGTGATATTTTCTGATACAGAAAACTTACTGTGAAAATCTACCACCAACCACTAAGAGCCTGTTCTGATCATAACACCTTCAAGAAAGAACTAAAAACACAAATGTTCAACGTTGCTTTTAATGTATCATTTTAGATTTTATCTCATTTATTTTCAAGGTCCTCTTTTATTGTCTGTATTGATTTGCTGTTTTTATATTATGTACACATGTAAAGCGACTTTGAGTTTTTAGAAAAGCGCTATATAAATAAAATGTATTATTATAATTGATATTTACTCCCTATACTATCTATCCTATACTTATACTATCTATCTATATCGTCTGTCTGTCTGTCTGTCTCTCAGTGAGTGTTTGACACTGGATCCTACATTGTTTCGGTCCAATGCTGAAAGTACTACAGTGTGAAAGGACGTTTACTCCTTCGTGTACTGCCTACTTCCAGCAGTCGTTGGGAGAGACTGCTTGTCGCTGACATTTGGCTGAATGGTTCTTTCAGGTGACACATCCTCAGCGCTTTCCTGTCAGAGCGGCGTCCACAGAGAATCAGGAGCCGGAGCCGGAGGCGGAGCCAGAGAGCCTGGCGACGCCCAGCGACAGAAAGACGCCACCACAGATCATGTGAGGAGCCGTTGCACCTGCAGCAGCTTCAGAGGCTGGAGTAGACGCAGACGTTTGATCATCCTGTTCACAGCGGAGACACTCAGAGGCTGTGATGCTGCTTTTAGGAGAGGCGAGGAGGAAGCAAAGCGAGGTCTCAACCGGGCCTCTGACCGGTCCCGAGGACGCAGGTAGAGCAGCCCCTCGACATTACACACCTTGTCCAAGGCAGGAGGGGTCCCGCCCACGAGGAGGGGTCCCGCCCACGAGGAGGGTCCCGCCCGCGAGGAGGGGTCCCACCCACGAGGAGGGGTCCCAGTCCCGTGGGGAGGGTCCCACCCACGAGGAGGGGTCCCACCCATGAGGAGGGGTCCCACCCACGAGGAGGGTCCCGCCCACGAGGAGGGGTCCCGCCCATGGGGAGGGTCCCGCCCATGAGGAGGGGTCCCGCCCACGAGGAGGGTCCCGCCCACGAGGAGGGGTCCCGCCCATGGGGAGGGTCCCGCCCATGAGGAGGGGTCCCACCCACGAGAAGGGGTCCCGCCCATGGGGAGGATCCCGCCCACGAGGAGGGGTCCCGCCCACGAGGAGGGGTCCCGCCCACGAGGAGGGGTCCCGCCCATGGGGGGGAGGGTCCCGCCCATGAGGAGGGTCCCGCCCATGAGGAGGGGTCCCACCCACGAGAAGGGGTCCCGCCCATGGGGAGGATCCCGCCCACGAGGAGGGGTCCCGCCCATGAGGAGGGTCCCGCCCATGAGGGACGCTGTCCTGCAGCATCTGTTTGATATTTGGACCAAAGACTGGCTCAGATATTTCACAAACAGATTATAATATGTGACCTTTAATCAATAATGATCTCTCCTGTGACCTTTAGCTATCAGGTCACCAACCAAGTCTTTATCTCGTCTTTAACGCGGCTTCTAGATTCAGACCCGCTTAAATTAAAGGTACGATCTTGAAATCTACACAACGCTGAAGCAAACAGGAAGCTGCTGTCGTTAATCCTGGGGGGGGGGGGGGTAGCAGACATCCAGCGGGTCTCAGACCAGCCGGACTGACGCTCTGCTGCTCTGCAGGCAGACGTCGTGCTGCTCTAGCACAGATCCAGGACGTCCTGATCGAGCTTCTCACCAAGCAGCAGCTGCAGAAGGATCGTCTCGCCGACGCTCGCCGGTCAGTCCAGGAAACACGAGGGAAGCCGGCGACAGGAAGTGATGCGCACAGTTCATAGAGACGCAGCCTTTATCGATGGAGGGAAGCTAAAGGGTTAATGATTGAGGCTCGAGTTGACAAACAAACCAAAGCTTTTGTGTTCCAGTGACGCTTCTGTCATAATCTGCATATTTAATCCGGTGTCTTTAGTGGTTTATGAGAAAGCCCCGGACCCTGCTGGTCTGAGAGGCTCTCCCTCAAGCCCCGCCCTGTCTTCTGCTGATGGGACGGGGGGGGGGGCACCTGGGCCCAGCTGACCTCTGCACTCGTCCTCTATCTGCTGTCGAGTGGAGGCAGAAGTCCAGTCCGCTTAACGTCCGGCTCAGCAGCGGTGTCCTTTCGCTCTGCAGGGGCGTCGCCAGCCGCCTCCTGAAACGTGTGCTGAGGAGTGAAGTCGTGTCGCTCGCTTCCTGTCAGCGCACCTTGGTAGAGCTCCTCCAGGAGCAGACGCGTTTGGAGGAGTCCTGTTTGGCTATGGAGAGAACTCCGAATGGGTCGAGGGGCTCAGGAGCGAGCGGGCAGCCGGCTCCCACGGCGGCCTCCTCTGAAGCTCCGGACCGGAACAGTCCCAGAAAGAAGAGCCAGAGACGGCTCGGGCCAGCAGCGGAGGACGGTCCCGGAGACTCTCGAGTGGCCGGAGCTCAAAACGCCCCAAAGCGCACTCAGAGGAAGAAGATCCTGACCCGCAGCCAAGCCCAGCGGCCAGCGAAGGCCCCAAAGCGCACCAGCTTCCAGATCGTAGGAAGCGCCGAGGACAGGGACAGACGTCTGTCCCAGCTGCTCCAGAGGGGGGTCCTCCCCCCGGGGAGTCCTCTACAGCTGCTGCTGAAGGTCAGTCGAGCGCTTACAGCTGACTCGCCACCGTCGGGTAAATATCAACCCCCCCCCCTTCCCTTCTGAATGAATCCAGGTCCTTTGACAGGTTTGTGTTGGACGTGTCTTTTTGTCTCGCCCCCGCAGGGTCACTGGCACCATGCTCATGTGCTGGGTGACGGATCAATAAAGGACTGTAAGCAAAAGCTTCACAAGACGCCAGAACGCTGGCTGGAGTCGTTGCTCGGCAACAACATCCCAGTGAGCTCGGCGTACGCCTGGGACAAGGTGAGTCACGCCCCAGAGTCCCATCGGGTCACGGACACGAGCGGGACTCTGATTAAACGACTCCTCATCGAGACTCATCGATGGTTCGTGAGAAGCCGCTGCAGCGAGGATGCTGACCTGGAGCTGAGATAATCTGGTTACAGTTACAGTGTGATACCGGTGCTGTAGCTGAGATAATCTGGTTACAGTTACAGTGTGATACCGGTGCTGTATCTGAGATAATCTGGTTACAGTTACAGTGTGATACCGGTGCTGTATCTGATAATCTGGTTACAGTTACAGTGTGATACCGCTGCTGTAGCTGAGATAATCTGGTTACAGTTACAGTGTGATACCGCTGCTGTAGCTGAGATAATCTGGTTACAGTTACAGTGTGATACCGGTGCTGTAGCTGAGATAATCTGGTTACAGTTACAGTGTGATACCGGTGCTGTATCTGATAATCTGGTTACAGTGACAGTGTGATACCGGTGCTGTATCTGAGATAATCTGGTTACAGTTACAGTGTGATACCGGTGCTGTATCTGATAATCTGGTTACAGTTACAGTGTGATACCGGTGCTGTATCTGAGATAATCTGGTTACAGTTACAGTGTGATACCGGTGCTGTATCTGATAATCTGGTTACAGTTACAGTGTGATACCGGTGCTGTATCTGATAATCTGGTTACAGTTACAGTGTGATACCGGTGCTGTATCTGATAATCTGGTTACAGTTACAGTGTGATACCGGTGCTGTATCTGATAATCTGGTTACAGTTACAGTGTGATACCGGTGCTGTATCTGAGATAATCTGGTTACAGTTACAGTGTGATACCGGTGCTGTATCTGATAATCTGGTTACAGTTACAGTGTGATACCGGTGCTGTAGCTGAGATAATCTGGTTACAGTTACAGTGTGATACCGGTGCTGTATCTGAGATAATCTGGTTACAGTTACAGTGTGATACCGGTGCTGTATCTGATAATCTGGTTACAGTTACAGTGTGATACCGGTGCTGTATCTGAGATAATCTGGTTACAGTTACAGTGTGATACCGGTGCTGTATCTGATAATCTGGTTACAGTTACAGTGTGATACCGGTGCTGTATCTGATAATCTGGTTACAGTTACAGTGTGATACCGGTGCTGTATCTGATAATCTGGTTACAGTTACAGTGTGATACCGGTGCTGTATCTGAGATAATCTGGTTACAGTTACAGTGTGATACCGGTGCTGTATCTGATAATCTGGTTACAGTTACAGTGTGATACCGGTGCTGTATCTGAGATAATCTGGTTACAGTTACAGTGTGATACCGGTGCTGTATCTGATAATCTGGTTACAGTTACAGTGTGATACCGGTGCTGTATCTGATAATCTGGTTACAGTTACAGTGTGATACCGGTGCTGTATCTGAGATAATCTGGTTACAGTTACAGTGTGATACCGGTGCTGTATCTGATAATCTGGTTACAGTGACAGTGTGATACCGGTGCTGTATCTGATAATCTGGTTACAGTTACAGTGTGATACCGGTGCTGTATCTGATAATCTGGTTACAGTTACAGTGTGATACCGGTGCTGTAGCTGAGATAATCTGGTTACAGTTACAGTGTGATACCGGTGCTGTAGCTGAGATAATCTGGTTACAGTTACAGTGTGATACCGGTGCTGTAGCTGAGATAATCTGGTTACAGTTACAGTGTGATACCGGTGCTGTAGCTGAGATAATCTGGTTACAGTTACAGTGTGATACCGGTGCTGTAGCTGAGATAATCTGGTTACAGTTACAGTGTATCTGAGATAATCTGGAGACAAAATGACTCCAATAAAATAAAATGATCAATAAAACAAACTGAAAAATAAATATCAGCATTTTTAGATTCCTTCACCGTGAAAATAGGTCTTTAGAAATCGGATTCACTTATAGAAGTTATTCTACATAATGATGTCAATAAATCTATATCATTATTCAGTAATGGTGGTTTTCTTCTGGATTTAGCTTTTGAATAAACAACAAATCTGATTATATTTGGGTGTTTGTTGCATGTCTGTGCTTTAATTGTTTTCCCTTGCAGTAATGACAATTCTAAGGAACCCATTTTGTTTCTTGTTTTGGATCATAGTATCCAGAATTTTTCCAGGATCCGGACCCTGTCGGGAACGTTGCCTGTATTTTTTTAAAAATTTTTACCGGACCATTTATTGTGGAGTTAAAGGCACGTGTGATGAAAACATCTTTATCGCTCAATATCAAAGAATCATTGAAAACATTCCTGGATCTGGACAGTGATCCGGATCACCTCCAAAATCTAATCACTGGTTCCGAGACCCATTTCTGGCATGTCTTGAAAATGTCATGAAAATGCCTCGAGTTAAGCTGCAAACAAACAAAGAGAACACAACTTCCTTGGCAGCGGTAACAAAAACAAGACAGGAAATGATGGGATCACACAAATGAAGCAGGAACGAGGAGTTAATCCTCTGGGCAGGAGGCGGGTCCGTCTGCAGGAGCTCTGCTGGAGGTGGTGGCGACGGTGGTGGATTATCCACGATGAAAAGAAGATACCCGTGTGGACACCGTGGCGATGAAGCGTTCAGACACATTTTGAATTTGGGGTGTTCGGATGTGGAATAATCTCCTTAATCCAGGTGGACTGGATTATTCTAATCCCAATCGCTGTTTTATCCGTCGATGTGGAACAAGCCTCACGTCCCTGCTGGGGGTCTGGGGAGACGATGACCGAGCGTTGAACTTCCTGATGGCGGTTCTGCTCCTTTCTCAGGTGATCTTCGGCGCCAAACCTCTGGCGTATCATTTTTCGAGCATGGAGGCCGAAGCCGCCGCCGTTCTCCGCGGCGCGGCGGGATCGGCTCACGGGGCGTCGCTCACAGGTCCGTGATCCCCGTCGGCCGACACTGCGTAGGGCACGGCCCAATCAGCTGCCTCCGCTGCTGCAGCCGCCATCTTTAAAGCGGCTTGTGTATTTATGTTGTTGTTGTTGTTTTCATCAGAGGCGGCCAGCCTGAACCCGCTGGCGAAAATCAAGATCATCCACCTGGTGCAGGAAGAGGAATTACTGCCAAACGCTGTTCTGGACTGCTACTGGGAGAAGCTCCTGAAGGCGGAGTCTGACAACTGGGGGGAGGAGTTACAATAGCTCTCTCATAACTGGATTATTTATGATGTTCGTTGTGTTTGTTTCCGGCTGTTGCCGTCAGAGTGAAGCGACCTGAACCCCAAAGGCAGCTGCTGAGGTCGCGACCTCACCGCTGTCCATTTTGGTTCGGACCAAGTTCTTGTTGCATTTCAATAAATGTCCTGAACATTGTGTGTCGATTTGTGACTTATTTAAAAACCAACAGAACCTTTTGCTGCGGTGGACTAAAGGACAGGCGACCCATTAAATCAGGACAGGGGCGCTGCAGGACGTCTTGTTTCGGCTTGTCCCGTGAGGGGTCCCCCTGTCCCAACACCAGCCCCTCTTATGTCCTCCCTCACTACGTCCATGTCTCTTCTCCTGGGTCGTCCTCTAGTCCTGTTCCCTGGCAGTTCCATCCTCAGCATCCTTCTACCGATATAGTCCCTGTCTCTCCTCTGGACATGTCCAAACCATCAAAGTCTGGTCTCTCTGACCTTGTCTCCAAAACGTCTAACCTTCACTGTCCCTCTTATTGTCTCATTTCTAATCCTGTCCAACCTGGTCACTCCAAGGAGAACCTCAGCATCTTCATCTCCTCCACTTCTAGCTCCGCCTCCTGTCTTTTCCTCAGAGACACTGTCTCTAAGCCGTCCATCATGGCTGTCCTCACCACTGTCTCTAAGCCGTCCATCATGTATGTCCTCACCACTGTCTCTAAACCGTCCATCATGCTGTCCTCACCACTGTCTCTAAGCCGTCCATCATGGCTGTCCTCACCACTGTCTCAAAGCCGTCCATCATGGCTGTCCTCACCACTGTCTCTAAGCCGTCCATCATGGCTGTCCTCACCACTGTCTCTAAGCCGTCCATCATGGCTGTCCTCACCACTGTCTTGTAGACCTGTCCCTTCGTCCTATCACAGAGCACACCTGATACTTTCCTCCCCCCGTTCCAGCCTGCCTGCACACGATTCTTCACCTCCTTTCCACATTCTCTCCATCACTCTGCTCTGTTGACCCGAGGTACCTGAAGTCCTCTCCCTTCTTTACGTCTAGTCCTTGTAACCTGCAGGACATTTTTCCGACATTAGAAATCCGCATTGTTTGATGTGTAGATGTTTGAACTTGATGGATAAGATGCGTAACGGAGTCATCTTCATGTTTCAGCCTGCAGGCTGGGACATGTCCGCTGTGTCCTGCAGGCTGGGACATGTCAGCTTTGTCCTGCAGGGTGCAACATGTCCGCTGTGTCCTGCAGGGTGGGACATGTCCCCCGTGTCCTCAGGCAGGTTTCATCATGGCTGCTGGACGCGCGGCCGCGTCAGGTCGGAGCGCAGCCCCCTCCTCTTCATCAGAGAGAGGGCGGCGGTGGGCGGACTGCTGCCGGGACTGTCCCTCCCGCCGCTCCGCGGTGACGCGCCCGGCACAGCGGACGGGACTCATGACCGCCTGGCTCCTCGCGGCGCGCACGGTGGGGTAAGGAATGTGCTCGTCCGCGTCGTTATGGGCTGTTATTCATATTTACATTGCGCTCGTGCACGTGATTCTTTCACGGGGACCGGTGCGTAACGCGGAGACGCCGTCCGGCTCCAGCCGGAGCCTGTGTTGAAGTGGTAACACCGCTGTGGTGTGTTGTTGTGTGTTGTTGTTGTGTGTTGTTGTTGTTGTGTGTTGTTGTTGTTATTGTGTTGTTGTTGTGTGTTGTTGTTGTTGTGTGTTGTTGTGTGTTGTTGTTGTTGTTGTGTGTTGTTGTTGTTGTTGTTGTTGTTGTTGTGTGTTGTTGTTGTTGTGTGTTGTTGTTGTGTGTTGTTGTTGTGTGTTGTGTGTTGTTGTGTGTTGTTGTTGTGTGTTGTTGTGTGTTGTTGTTGTGTGTTGTTGTTGTTGTTGTTGTGTGGTGTTGTTGTGTGTTGTTGTTGTTGTTGTTGTGTGTTGTTGTTGTTGTGTGTTGTTGTTGTGTGTTGTTGTTGTTGTGTGTTGTTATTGTTATTGTGTGTTGTTGTTGTTATTGTGTGTTGTTGTTGTGTGTTGTTGTTGTGTGTTGTTGTTGTGTGTTGTTGTTGTGTGTTGTTGTTGTTGTTGTGTGTTGTTATTGTGTGTTGTTGTTGTGTGTTGTTGTTATTGTGTGTTGTTGTTGTTGTGTGTTGTTGTGTGTTGTTGTTGTGTGTTGTTGTTGTTGTGTGTTGTCGTGTGTTGTTGTTGTTGTTGTGTGTTGTGTGTTGCTGTGTGTTGTTGTTGTTGTGTGTTGTTGTGTGTTGTTGTTGTGTGTTGTTGTTGTTGTGTGTTGTTGTTGTGTGTTGTTGTTGTTGTTGTTGTGTGTTGTTGTTGTGTGTTGTTGTTGTTGTGTGTTGTTGTTGTTGTGTGTTGTTGTTGTGTGTTGTTGTTGTTGTGTGTTGTTGTTGTTGTGTGTTGTTGTTGTGTGTTGTTGTTGTTGTGTGTTGTTGTTGTTGTGTGTTGTGTGTTGTTGTTGTGTGTTGTTGTGTGTTGTTGTTGTTGTGTGTTGTTGTTGTGTGTTGTTGTTGTTGTGTGTTGTTGTTGTTGTTGTTGTGTGTTGTTGTTGTGTGTTGTTGTGTGTTGTTGTGTGTTGTTGTGTGTTGTTGTGTGTTGTTGTTGTGTGTTGTTGTGTGTTGTTGTGTGTTGTTGTGTGTTGTTGTTGTGTGTTGTTGTGTGTTGTTGTGTGTTGTTGTTGTGTGTTGTTGTTGTGTGTTGTTGTTGTTGTGTGTTGTTGTTGTGTGTTGTTGTTGTTGTGTGTTGTTGTTGCTGTGTGTTGTTGTGTGTTGTTGTTGTTGTTGTTGTGTGTTGTTGTTGTGTGTTGTTGTTGTTGTGTGTTGTTGTTGTGTGTTGTTGTTGTTGTGTGTTGTTGTTGCTGTGTGTTGTTGTGTGTTGTTGTTGTTGTTGTTTCCACTCCACACTTGTTTCTTCCTGTTTCAGGTTCTGTTGTGGGACACGTTTGAGGACAGCAGCGCGAGGACAGACTTCAGACAGCAAGGTAACTCAGGCTCAAGTTTCCACTTCATTTCCTTATTGAACAATGAGACGCGTCAATAAAAATGGATTTAAGTGATTCTGTGGCAGAAATTAATCCGATTCTGTGCCTATTTTAAAACCGTATAAGTTCGAATTCATTCATCATCTAAGGCTCAACCTTTGGAGCTACAGCAGAACTTAAAACTGTTAAAAACAGTAAAGACAGAACCGCTCTATCTATCTGAAATGTTCATTCTAGTGTCCGTGTAATCCCAAACGGATTCTACGGCGCTGAAGTGTTTGTTCATTCAGTGAGAACTCACCATCGCTGCATGCCTCAGTTAGCCTGCTACCAGGAAGCGACATGACATAGAGCAGAGCAGCATGACGTAGAGTAGAGCGGTATGACGTAGAGCAGAGCGGCATGACATAGAGCAGAGTGGTATGACATAGAGCAGAGCGGCTTGACATAGAGCAGAGCGGTATGACATAGAGTAGAGCGGCCTGACATAGAGCAGAGCGGCATGACATAGAGCAGAGCGGTATGACATAGAGTAGAGCGGCATGGCATAGAGCAGAGCAGCCTGACATAGAGCAGAGCGGCCTGACAGAGCAGAGTGGCATGACATAGAGCAGAGCGGCCTGACATAGAGCAGAGCAGGCTGAGAGAGCAGAGCGGCATGACAGAGCAGAGCGGCATGACATAGAGCAGAGTGACCTGACATAGAGCAGAGTGGCATGACATAGAGCAGAGTGACCTGACATAGAGCAGAGCGGCATGACATAGAGCAGAGCAGGCTGAGAGAGCAGAGCGGCGTGACATAGAGCAGAGCAGCCTGACATAGAGCAGAGCAGCCTGACATAGAGCAGAGCGGCCTGACATAGAGCAGAGCGGCGTGACATAGAGCAGAGCGGCCTGACATAGAGCAGAGCAGCCTGACATAGAGCAGAGCAGCCTGACATAGAGCAGAGCGGCCTGACATAGAGCAGAGCAGCCTGACATAGAGCAGAGCAGCCTAACATAGAGCAGAGCGGCGTGACATAGAGCAGAGCGGCCTGACATAGAGCAGAGCAGCCTGACATAGAGCAGAGCAGCCTGACATAGAGCAGAGCAGCCTGACATAGAGCAGAGCAGGCTGAGAGAGCAGAGCGGCGTGACATAGAGCAGAGCGGCCTGACATAGAGCAGAGCAGCCTGACATAGAGCAGAGCAGCCTGACATAGAGCAGAGCAGCCTGACATAGAGCAGAGGCAGCTCTGCTCAACCTGCAGCAACTCTTATTTCTGTGTGGGCAGAGCGCCCTCGTTCATCATGCCAGGGTGGATACGTTCAAATTCACGTTCATTATTCCAATCCTTGTCTTCTTTTTCAATCCCTTTCGTCTGCAGAATGAAAATAAGATGTGCGCATTACATCCATAGATTGAGACACAGGTGCTGCCTGGTTGCTCTGTCTCTGTTGGCCGTCTGCTTGCTCAAGCTGGTCTACGTCAAAGTGACCGTGAGCGACAGCGTCTACATCCAACCTTATGGAATCACCGTGAGCTTATCCGGACGCCACAACCGCAGGTATGACATCAACTGCACAGCCATCTACGAGCTGGACCCTGTGGAGGTCGGTAAAGCTCTGGCGATGAAACGGAAAGCCACCGTGGACGTGGGGGACGACAGCACTGTGAGTTTGACCTCAGACTGTCAAGCTTTTATCGAAACGAGGGCTTACAATGAGGTGCCGGTGTCAAACGCGGAGCGCAGCTTCCCATTGGCTTACTCCCTTGTGGTGCACAAGGACGCACCCATGGTGGAGCGTATTCTTCACGCCATCTACGCACCTCATAACATCTACTGCATTCACTATGATCAGAAGTCCTCTCCAGCCTTTGTGAAGTCCATGACAAACCTGGCTCAGTGTATTCCAAATGTTTTTGTTGCCTCAAAGCTGGAGTCTGTGGAATACGCCCACGTCAGCAGGCTTTCTGCCGACTTGAACTGCCTCTCCGATCTGCTGCGTTCAGAGGTCAGGTGGAGGTACGTCATCAACCTGTGCGGCCAGGACTTCCCTCTCAAGTCGAACTATGAGCTGGTGACAGAGCTGAGAAGACTCAACGGCAGCAACATGCTGGAGTCCAGTCGGCCCAGCGAACTGAAGAAGCAGCGCTTCAGCTTCCAGCACGAGCTGAAAAACGTGCCTTACGAATACCGTCGTATTCCTGTCAAAACCGCGGCAGCCAAAGACGCCCCGCCTCACGCCATTGAGATGTTCATTGGCAGTGCCTATTTTGTGCTCTCATGGGATTTTGTGAGTCACATCAGCGGCAGCCAGGTGGTAAAGGACTTCCTGACCTGGTCTGCTGACACATACTCTCCAGACGAACACTTCTGGGCCACCCTTGTCAGGGTCCCTGGGGTGCCTGGACACATTCCCAGGTCACAAGGGGACGTGACCGATCTGAAAAGCAAAACCCGATTGGTGAAATGGAACTATCTAGAAGGAACTATTTACCCAGCCTGCACCGGTACACACATGCGGAGCGTCTGCATCTACGGCGCTGCTGAGCTTCGCTGGCTTCTCAACTATGGTCACTGGTTTGCCAACAAATTTGACCCCAAAGTGGACCCGATCCTGATCGAGTGTTTGGAGGAGAAGTTGATGGAGAAACGTCAAAATGTACAAACATGACGAGCCGAGCGAGGCGAGAGGGGAGCTCATCACTATGCCGAGGTGCAATCGGAGACACTGTCGACCTTCGTACTGTACTCGAGTATTTATCCTCTGCTGAACTCTACTGGGGGGGGGGGGGGGGGGTACTTGCAGATGTGAAACACGTGATGAGATCATAAAATCAGAAACACTTTTATTGATACCAAAGAGAAATTCTATTTGCAACAATGTTCCACTCAGCAGTGATATGAATGTCATAGAAAATAACAATAGAACGTCTACAATGATGCATTGTAAACGTTTACTACCACAGGAAAGAATGACCTTATATGGTGTTCAGATTTTGCGAGGGCTGGTCTTGTCTTGCTTATAAAGGGCTTCAGAGTTTCGAGCTCAGCCTTGAAGCTCCCAGATATTTATACTCCACTGAGTCCACGTTGACACCCTGGATGTCTTTGGACTTTGTCCTCCTCAGGTCCACCACCATTTCATTCGTCTTTGTCGCTGAGCTGGTTCAGCTCATACCATGGGACAAAGTCTCTAACCCCCCCCCCCCCTCCCCTCCCGTGCTGATACATCCAAAATGTACACTGCAATAATTTAGATGAGCTGAGTGGAGGGACTCCACCTGGTCGATCAATAATGCGTCAGTAATTCAACACTGTGAAAAGAGAACTTCAAAACCGTTTCATTACATTCAAACATAAAATTCCTAAATGTTGATTGCTGGACTTTTACTTTCAAAGAGTGTTGTTGTTGTTTTCCAGTGTCTTATTTGTAAGGGAGTTTTATTCTCAAGCAACTGGCACGTTTCCTTTGTTCTAATAACGGTCAAGCAGCAACTTTCACCGATCAAACAAGACGTTTAATCAGTCGCCAGCGGAAATGAGAGAATTGGCAACGTCTCAAAGGCTCGGTTGAGGAAACGGAGCCCTGAAGACACTCGACGCATCCAAACGTCTCGTTGGCGTGCTGTTGGACGACTGTTGGACGGCGCTTACTGTCCACTGGGAGGAGGCTTGTGCTGGTCTCCTGCGTTCTGGGAATGAAATGCTCCACCAGTTGTTGCTGGTTTTGTCGATGACGGGAAGTGAAATCGTTTTGTTTGATAGGAAAGTCTCGGCTGATTGATTTGTTCCTGAATAAAGACTGACGCTTCTCACCGGTTGGACTCTGATGAATGATCAACAACAGTTCCTAGCTTTACCCAATAGGTATGATTGGAAGCAAAATTATTCAGCCGCCATTGTGCAATACATTTATTCCATTATTCATTAGCTGTTTCCAAAATTACAAGAACAATTTGATTAGATCAATATAAGATGTGAGGTCAGAGGACAATGAATCGGGCCTGTTCATGGATTAGCTCTTGGCTCCAGCATTTAGAGAGGGACAGGCTTGTACTGCATGAACTCTGGACCCGGCAGGACGCCTTCAAGCAGAGCCCGCCTGAAACCGAGTGCTCTCCTTGTGCGCGTTAGCTTTTCGTATCCATGTAGATGTGAGTCACGGCCTTTTCACCTACAGATCCTGTGGCTCAGCTAACTGCAGAGGGTAGAGTTTTAATTTCCTCTGCAGCTGGCTCCAGATTTGGCTCCAGAGTCTGATGACTTAACAGAACTGGCATAAAGTGTGAATGTGAGGAGGGCGGAGCAACGTGAGTCATCGACTCCTCTGCCTCAGTCTGTTAGAATACAGCAGAGTGGAGGGGAAGTCCTGCGTCTCAGATTCAAGCAAAGCTGGAGAGTGGCCTATTTTATTTATTTATTGAAATATACTTCTTAAGTTTGTGAACATGATTACAGTTCCCGGATCACGTTACTGTTAGAAAACAGAAAGGACGGGCGTTGTTGCCCGGGTAACGCTTCCGTCTGCTCGACTGGCTGCTGAACAGCGCAGCCTGTAGCTCGTATCTCGTACATGAAGACAGAATGGACCGTGTGCTAAATAGCTAGCTTTGCATCTGACTTTATTACGCAATGTGAGGTCCAGGGCATCTAAATGTAGCATTTAGTCACAATTCATTTGTTGTGCACCTGTGTGTGTCCAGTGCTTTGGTCTCCTGCAGGCGGTTACCCCGGTGAAGGATTGTGCTGCTGGTGTTTTCCTTCAACATGTCCCATGTCCCATGTCCCATGTCCATGAGCCCAGGAGTGATTCCTACCCTCTCCGCCTTTAAACAGGAGCCTTCTCTGATTAGTGAGGCTTTACTTTGAGTGTCCCATAAGATGCCGACGTCAACCAGACTCTAGCTAAACAACAGCTGAAGTAGGCGTGCTCCTTTAATCTATTTCAAATGAATAACCTGCAACCTAAACATCGAACAGTATTCTAAATGTCCAAATACTGTGAAAATAATGAGATATTTCAAAGTATTGAGAAATGTTTCCAACGCTTTTAAACGAGCAGATGAAGCAAAGATCTGGAATCCCCGCCGTCCCCCTTTACCCCCGACACTGCTGACTGCTCTCTGCCGCTGTCCGCCTCGTCCCAGATGGAGACGGCGGCTGATGCAGGGAACTCAGCCAGGAGGTTGTGGGCCGGTGGCAGCGGAACCACCTCCAGGGTTACTGGTGCAAAAACCAAGGAGCTGGTTGCGGACCTCGGTAGGCGCCCCCGCTTTCCCCCTTCATCAGTGAACATCCAGGGAAAGGACATTGAGACGGTGACATTTCATAAGTACCTGGGTGTGAATCTGAACACATGACACCACTGCACTTTACAAAACGGGACAGAGCGGACTCGATCTGCTCAGGAGGCTGAGGTCGTTGGGGGTGCAGGAGTCTCTCCTGAAGACCGCCTATGTGGTCTGCTGGGGGGGCGGGGGGGCAGCATGACAGCAGCTGACAGGAAGAGGCTGGACAGTCATTAAGAAGTCCAGCTCTGTTCTGGGATGCCCTGGATTTGTCCCCTATGTTAGGTAACGACTCCCACCCCCTCCAACACACACTCACTGCATCCATCCGTCAGTGATATGATGCTGCGGTATCGTTGTACTACACGTTATATTCCCATTACTCCCAGTACATGCTCGTACTTCCACTTTGATAGGCACAGATACGATCTGTACAGCATCCTGTGTGTTTGCCTAAAAACATTTCCTGCTCTACACCGTTGCTGCTGTAACTTGGAATTTCCCCTCGCGAGACTCACAGGAATATCTTTTCTTATCGTGTCTGTTCCCCGACCCCCCGAAGAATGCTAAATTATACAGAAGAGGAGTTACTCGGGCAAACCTCATAGAAATAAATACCGCCGCCACAGAAATGAATTTTAGCAAAACCATTAAATGTGGACTTTTAAATATTCGCTCTCTGGCATCAAAGGCATTTTTAATAAATGATCTTATATCAGATCAGCATGTTGATATTTTCTGTTTGACAGAAACTGGTTGTTTCCTGAAGATTATTTCAGTTTAAATGAAGCCACGCCTCCCAGTTACGTTAACTCTCACATTTCTCGAGGTGGAGTTCAATTTAATGAAATTATTTTTTTCCATAGCACCAGATCATAACAGGAAGTTATCTCTTTACAGGTGTAGCAGGGAAAGACAGAACCCAACTTGACCCAGAAGAGCAAGCACTTTGGAGACGGAGGCAAGGAAAAACATCTGTGTGGACCGGCTGGGTTGAAAAAGAGAGAGGGAGAAAGGAGGAAAGAAAGAGAGAAAAGGTTAGGTTCTGTTCAGGGTTTCTGCCTGTTAAAGGGAAGTTTTTCCTTGCCTCCGTCTCCAAAGTGCTTGCTCTTGTGGGACACGTTGGGTTCGGTCTTTCGCTGCTACTCCTGTAAAGAGATAACGCTATAGAAATGAATTGAATTGAAGCGAAATCTCCACTAACTTTATGAACCAGAATTGGTTTATGAGTCGTGGGGAGCACTATGGAGGCCCCAGGGACCCGGTAGGAGCTTTGTCAAGTCAGACAAAATAAACTCGATGATGCCATCTCAGGTTTGGCTTAACCCAAAGCCTATACCAGAGAACCTGACCGCTGTTCTCAACAACATATTTGATCAAATTGCATCATGGAACTACCTGATGACTGGAGATGTGTTTTCCTGATTAGGAAACAGCTTTTAAACTGGACAGAGATGAGAATAAGTAGCTTTATATACCTCATGCAACTATCCAATACACGATACAGTGCATGCCCGTCCCCGAGGAGGTCTGCAGGCCGTTACAGCACCTGGGGACCAAATGAGGGTTCTTTCAGAAGGACACTCCACTGGCTGCAGACTGAACCACTTCCCTGAGCCACAGGACCCCATGAAGACATCGCCTACGGGACCTGAACTTGCTGTTGGTGTGGGAGAGCTCAAGGAATTTAATATTTGATCAGCTACACTTCCTTGATTTGTTCCGAAGGATTTTGTGATGTGTTCTCAAATCAGCTGCACTCCTGGATATTATCCTTCGATGAGATCGCCTACTGGAGTGTTCTGGAAGGACTTTCATAATATCTCATTACCTGATTCATTAAACCCGAGTGGTTAGTCCCTGCCCTCCTCAATAAACTCTGTTCATGGTGTCTCTGCAGTGCAGTGAGGTTGTCGAGGACAGATGAAACTTGAACACAAAACCTCTGCCCTCCCCACCCCCCTCCTAAATGTCTGTCTGCAGGTATACAATGAACAATAAGCATCATTCTTTCTCTGGGGGCAGGCGTTTTGGGCGGGGTCCAACCCGAGCTGGTACTCCTTTTCCCCTGGTTCATAAAGTGTCATCTTCCACGTCTGTGAATTAAGGATTCAGGTTTTGGACACCCCCCTAAATACACTGAGCGACATTTATTTAATATATGTTTTGGTTTAAAAAAAAAAATTAGCTTTAAAATTCAACATTGCCCAATTAATGTAATTGTACTATTGCCGTTCTCCAGAATGTTTTAATGCAAAGAGGAAATTATTGTCCACAAGCCCAGTGGAGCCCTGCGATGAACTGGCGGCTTGTCCAGGGTGTAGCCCCGCCTCTCACCCATTGACTGCTGGGATAGGCTCCAGCTTGGCCCGTGACCCAACAACGGACAAATGGATGGATGGAAGCCCAGTGGCGTGAGTCACATGGCTGATTGCTGCAGTGGGGAATTATCCTCGAGGCACTGTTACAGCAGTGGCGTGATTTTAACATTTAAAAAGTTAAAAACACCAAGAGGCCAAAGTTCCACCGTCTCTCTTCTGTTGCTTTGGCAACAGAAATCTGTCATAGCTCTCATTTTTCTGGCAAGTCATTAATTCAATAAGGTTTTAATTCTAATGACTTGAACACCGACAGAAATCCATTTTCCAGAGCCGAGTCAACCAAAGTAGTAAAATCATGAAATGGAAGTCCAAAAGCAAGAGAAGAGCGATTCTGTGAAGATTAGCTTTGTTGTCTTCACTGATAGTTCTATTCTCTGTCTGGATCTGCACCAAACCCACGAGGGTTGGCACCAATAGGTGCGTTTACATGGACAAAATTTATTTATTCCGATCAGGATTTTAACCGGGTTAAATGTGTCCATGTAAACGCACCAATGGCATTGTGTTTGGTTGTTTTGTTTAATTCTGCAAACAAACACACAACCAACCAGTGACGGCAGTACCTGAGCACACAAAGACTTGACTTGTGTGTGCTTTGGTCCGCATGTGTGCCAAATATAGAGTAGAATTTCCCCACTGGGGATTAATAAAGTATCTGTAAAAGCAAAACTCAACTTACTTGGAGAGGGAAGAACACAGACACGCGTGGCTGCACACACACACGCACGCACACACACACACACACGCATGCACACACACACACGCACACACACACACGCACACACACACACACACACACATGCACACACACACACACACACACACACACACACACGCATCGGTGCTGTGACCCCTGCTAAGCTTTTGTATTGTCTAACATTAAACGGTTTCCTTGGCGTTAGCTGGCTGTGATTGGGTTAAGATAAGGGAAAGGTTGCCATGGCTACAGGAAGCGGGACATTGTGACTAGTTTACACCATTTGTCTGTTCTTTGTTGAGGAATTAATCACATTATTATCACCGTTCTTTCTGATATCATTGCTGAATGTTCTTGATTTCTTTGGAAAATACTTTGAAAAGCCGAATATTTTATATTGAAACTGCTTAAATCAATGACGCTGCACGTCTCTTTTCTCTTTGGATATTTCCATGAGTCACAGTTTGAGTCCGAATGATTTCTCGTTTTGTCAGGTTCTCTAAAATAAGTGCTATCGTATTTCAAATTGTTATTGAAGGCATTAAGACAACATGGTCGTTAATATGAAAGCACATGGTACCGTGATGTTCCCCCGTGATTCAGCCCTCAGGGTGGTTTGGCCTAACCCAGGGCCGCTCAGCATGAATGAGAGCAGCTTCTGCAAGCTGTCGCCGCCCCCCCCCCCCCCCCTGCCCAGTTCCTGCGGTGATGGCGGACCTGACGGACCTGGAATACCTCAGAGTGAACAACCTGCCTTTGTTCCTGTGGAGCAACCCAGGATCCAGCTGCAGGATTAGGAATCTGGAGATAGGTGGGGGGGGGGGGGTTAATAAGCCCCTCTTTCCTGCCTGTGCCAGGGATAAGGAGAGTTTCCCTGAGATAGGGACGATGCAAAGCTGAATGATAAACTATCTGGAGTGTGACGAGTTCTGGAATCCGTGTGTCTGCAGTTCAGTGCGTCTCGATGCGAGGCTCTGGTTGTCTGAGACTTCTCTCTTTTGCATTCATGTAAATGTTTTGCTTGGTCAAACAAATAACCGAGGCAACAAATCAAGCGTTGGCTTCGGTCAAGCAACACTCCTCTACGTGCGATCCGTATTCCTGCTGCAAAAGTACGCATGCTCACACGGACAGGAAGCCAAGACGAAGAAGAAGCTTTTTTAATTTATTTTTATTTTTATTTTTATTTTTATTTTTATTTTTATTTTTATTTTTATTTTTATTTTTATTTTTATTTTTATTTTTATTTTTATTTTTATTTTTATTTTTATTTTTATTTTTATTTTTATTTTTATTTTTATTTTTATTTTTATTTTTATTTTTATTTTTATTTTTATTTTATTTATTTATTGTGTTTGTATTGGTTGTATTGCATGGTCTGGTAGACTGCTTAAACTGAATTGCCCCTTGGGATAAATAAAGTTGTCTGAATCTGAATCTGAATTATTTCAGTCGCTGCAAGCCAGCCATTGGTTGCTCAACCGTCCTGTTAGACGGGAACCTCATGAAAAGTCAGCGTTGTGCCTGATGGCCGATGAAAACCGAAGTGTCCACAGAGCGCGGCGCGCTGAACATAATGGAGGCCTTGTCTGCAGAGACAGCCACAGGTTCCAACCAACACCTCACTGCATGAAGTAATTACCTGCAGTAACAGAGGCGCTGTGTGCGATCGCTTCTCACACGCTCCCCGCTGGCTGCTGAGCAGTCAGAGACCTCCACCTACCAAGATCAGTGTTTCCATTACAAACCCGACAGTCCCTGAAATCCTGATCAAAATCCAAATGTGTAAATAGCTCTTCTGAAGGACAAGCTCATGCTGCGTTGTGACCCCCGTCTACCCGTCTACCTCATTCAGGCGTGAGTTTGTTGGTCCATCCCTCGCTTCTTTGCTGCTGCTGAGTCCAGATAGACGTGACCTTTGCCACCGGATAAAGCGGCTCACCTACAAGAAAATGGGTGGATGAAAGGAATGAGGGCGAGGTGGTTGGTAACTCCTGGGGGGGGGGGTCTGGAGACATGAGGAAAGCGTAGCTCAAAGCCTCCTGCAGCTGAAAACACAAATGCGAGACAAGGCCAGTGGATGGAGGTCCAGCCCGTCCTGTCGTCGCTGGGGTCTCGTCATGTTCTATCATCACATGCTGACCCTATAAATCTCAATTTATGTCCTTGACTCAGTATTCCAAACCGAATCGGAGGTCGTTTGTCCTGATCCATGACCTCTGTAGTCCACATTGTCTCTGTGTTCAGCTCCTCTGAGCCCGGGCTCATCCCCGGGGCATCTGGTACCGTGGCTCATCCAGATTCAGAGGTCCCCCTCGTTGAGCTGGAGGAGATAAAGCATTTGGTGTTTTTGCACATCCGATGGCAACAGTACGCGATACCAAGCTGCTTGACACAGCTCTGAGGGAAGCACGTCTAAAAGCACGAGGCCAAGTGTTCTCTGGGCTTGTACGAAACTCAAGCGTGCAGCTTTCGACTTGTAAACTGAACCGAGCAGAAGATGCTTTGTGGATGAAAGCTGAGTGGCTCAGACAGACGCCAGCAGCACAAGAGTGTGACCAAACGGAAATCTGTGGTGAACTGCGATGACTTGTTGGCTTCTGTGCGCCTCAAACTCTGTTTTGCTCTTAATCTACTTGTGTCATGATGATCGTCTGCTCAGGACGATTCATCTCTTTCAAACGAAGAATAAAACAAGTCCTGCGGTTTCCTTTCAGCAGTGAGGAGACTTCCTGTCCTTCCATTATTGTCTTGGTTCAAATAATTACATTTATTTTCCATCTTTCCATTTTCCACTTCAATCGTCTCGTCTGCAGCCGCTTTAGCGGCCTTGCGGGCCACGGGTCAGACCTGACTATGGGCGAGAGCTGGGGTACACCCCGGACACTTCGCCAGTGCATCGCAGTGCCACACACAGACAGACTCACACACACTCACACCTGCAGACCATTTGGATCAAGTGTGTTTTTGTCAAAAGATTCATTGTGGGAAGCTGACATTTTTACGACGTCCACAACGCCTACTCAAAAATATCAGATTTAGCAAACACTACTGTTTGTCCTTGGAGCAAAGAAAGATTACATGTCTGGAAATCCAGAATGTTTTACATTTGAAGGACTAATGGACACCTGGTCAGATTCCGTCTGCCCGATGACGTGATGGGAAGACTGCGCTTCCGCGGGTTGACAGAAGTGTTGTCTCTCTCTCAGTTTAAAGTTAGATCAAATCAAAAGCTTGATTCACTCGTCATTTCAGGTATGAATGAATGAGTGCACTTCTTATTGGCCACTGCCACCTCCTGGTAACTCTAGGTATCGACCCAGCACGGTGAGCACAGCTTGTTCAAATGCAATGTTTGTGACGCCGTAAGGCACAGTTCTTTTCATTGTCTTGGATAACAGGAAATGAGTAAGTTAACCAGTGTCCTTCATTTTGTCTCGGTTTTTTCACTTGACTCTATGAGTCTAATCTGAATCTGATCATCCACATAAACTACAAGTATCTCAAGCTCTTTGTCTTGATCTCAGAAACACACAGATCAGGTCTAATGTACTACAAACTCTGTGAGGAGGAGACTGCTTCAAAACCGAGTGGATAACCTGCAAAAATCACGTCACTACTCAAAATGGACGGTCCATTCCTCAAAAGGAAGTCTTCTTGTCAATGAAACTGCCAGTATCATCAAAATGAGAATTCTTGACACCAGACAGGGTTAAACAACTCAAAATGGGATTGGCATTTAAAATAGTCAATGCAGCTCTGCCCTCAGTCCCCTCAATCCCTGCATACCTGAATAAACACCTCCACAGATTTAGTGACACCCAATTTATTGTAATTTATTGTCATTCATTGCCATTTTGCATCTGTGGGGTAATCTATTTTAAATTATTGTTAGTTTGCATCTGTGGTGTAAAATTATTTTTATTTTTCTAATGTTACGTTGCATCAATTGAGTAATTTAATATTGGTTTTATTTTTATTTGTATTGTTAATTGTGGATGATTTATGTACGAAGGACTTTCAACGGAAACAAGACCGCAAGGGCTTTTTAGAAATGCTCCTCTTAGACAGGATGTTTGACTTTATTTGTACTGTAATACATGCTACTGTGTGACTGTACTTGTACTGTAATACATGCTACTGTGTGACTGTACTTGTACTGTAATACATGCTACTGTGTGACTGTACTTGTACTGTAATACATGCTACTGTGTGACTGTACTTGTACTGTAATACATTCTACTGTGTGACTGTACTTGTACTCTAACATTCTATCTAATAAATATATTCATCATCATCATCATCATTAATGAACAAGAGAAACCGCTTTGTCATGTTTTCATTATGACAGTTTATTCTGTCAGTGTTTCCTAATAAGAGCTCAGAACACGGTGACACGACCTGAAAGTGCTCCAGACAGCACTATATTCACTACTTGTATATCATCCTTTGCAATGCAGCTAAGAAAGAGTCTCCTGGAGTGGCTGATCCACCCTCTGCTGTGATGTCATCGTCCTTCATCCACGGCTGCTCGCAGGGACATGTGATAGGATTTGATAATGAGTGCAACAATTTTGTATGTAATGACTCAAGCAATGAAATTAAGACGATACGTTTTATTGGAAACGGCTATTCAGCATCTATAAGTATAGTTCATTTTGACATAAGCAAATTATGATGTTATAAAACAGCAGATAATTGTAAAAAGCAATAGTTCAATAGTACTCTCTATCTTCTTTACGCCTATGACCCAACAGTATTATAATTTGGCCTTCCACTTCAATCATAGATTCCACTGATCCCAGCTGATTGGTCATTTCTTTCATTCATTTTAAATTTTCTTTTAAAGATTAGGAACAGTTTATTTCCCAAGTGTCAGTCTCAAAATGGTCTTTTCAGCACATTCCATGCTTGCTTTGGAGTCTGGCAGCGTCTTATCAGGTATAATCGATTGCTTCAGTACATCCGTGTTAACAAGCCTTTATATACTTGTCCTTTTGTCCTTTGTACTTGTTTGGTTGAAAAATGAACCAAACTAAAAAATGCTTTCATTCATTCACTCATTCATTTCTGACCTGTAATGTGTACTTATTACACTCTGCACTAGCACAGAGAATTCCTTCTCTCTCTACGACTATCTGCCATCAGGGGGGCGGAGCTTTCAGTGATCAAGCTCCTTTATTGTGGAATCAGCTCCCTGATTGGTTCGTGAGGCAGACACCATCTCTCTGTTCAAGAGTAGATTAAAGACTTTCCTTTTTAACAAAGCTTATTGCTAATCGATGCAGTAATCAATATTCTGTCATAGGCCAGCACTGGTGGCTTAACATCATGACACACTGAGCTCCTCCCTCTTTATCTGGTTATTCACATTTTATACACACAGTGGAACCTCGGTTTTCAAACATAGTGTTCAAAAATCTAAACTACATTTCCCATAATAAATAATGTAAATTGGATGAATCCGTTCCTACGCAGCAGATAAATGTCCGTTTCCATGGCTACAGGTATATTAATGTGTAACTACGTGTATCTAAATAATGGAAAATACATAAAAGTGTAAATAGTACAAAACAAGAGCAAAATAAAAGTTATTTTAACACAGTTCTGTATCATTTACACCCCGTTTAGGCTGCGGTGTCAGAAGGGGGAGGGGCTCGTCCTGTAAAGGGAGTCCTCCTCCATTCCGTGACTGGGTAACTGTCCTCCTGGGTTTTAGTCCTCCTCTTTAGCTCAGTTTTCTACAGTAAAGTCTGAATCATTGATTCCTCCGTCCCGTCCTGCAGCAGATCCCAGACACGGACGCCGTTTCCATATCTGGAGATTATTTCCTCCTTTAGTTCAGCAGTTGTTCTCTCTACTTTCCTCTGTTCTGTTCCAGTAGTTTTACTGCTGCCTTTCTGGATCCATGACGAAGAGCTAAAGAGAACAAAGACAAACATTGAATATGATGATGATGAATATATTTATTAGATAGAATGTTAGAGTACAAGTACAGTCACACAGTAGCATGTATTACAGTACATGTACAGTCACACAGTAGCATGTATTACAGTACAAATAAAGTCAAACATCCTGCCTAAGAGGAGCATTTCTAAAAAGCCCTTGCAGTCTTGTTTCCGTTGAAAGTCCTTCGTACATAAATCATCGACATTTAACAATACAAACAAAACTAATAAAAAATAAAACATAAAAATAAAACCAATATTCGATAACTCAATTGATGCAAAGTAACATTAGAAAAATAAAATGATTTTATACCACCGGTGCAAACTAACAATTAATCTAAAATAAATTACACCACTGATGCAAAATGACAATGAATGACAATAAATTACATAAATTACAATAAATTACAAAGACACATAATATGTGCAACGTAGGTGGACAAAAAAGGGAGGGCGGGGGGTTGATCCGGAGAGAGTCGTGATGACTATCTCCGTTTCTGTCCCCCTGAAAGGTGTATTTTTAGGGCCGTTTTGAAGGAGGCCAAAGAGGTGCATGTTTTGAGGGTCAAACAGTCAAACAGTTCCACCCTTAGGGGGCAGTATTGTAAAAAGTTGATTTACCCATGTTAGTCCTATAGGAGGGGGTAATCAGGTTGTTGTTTGAGCTCCCTCTAGTGTTGTGGCTGTGGGTGTCACTAAATCTGTGGAGGTGTTTATTCAGGTATGCAGGGATTGAGGGGACTGAGGGCAGAGCTGCATTGACTATTTTAAATACCAATCCCATTTTGAGTTGTTTAACCCTGTCTTCTACCCTGAGCCATTTTAGGCTAGCAAAATGTCCAGGAAGAAGGTGGGTCATGGGCCCCAGATTGAGGAGTAGCCGAATCAGTTTGTTTTGGGAAGTTTGGAGCCTGGTTTTCAGGGACATTTTGATGTTGGAGTACCAGGAGGTGCTAGCATAGTCAAAGAGGGGCTGAACGAGGGCTCCAGCAAGCGTCCGGAGAGCACTTCTGTTGACAAAAGCAGACATTCTGCCCAAAAATCTTGTTCTCTGATTTACTTTTTTGATCACCTTAGTTGCCATACTATCGCCAGACAGGTATTTGTCAAGAATTAGAGCAGAGTCTTCCTCCTCCGGCAGGTCGATTCACCCCGAACCTGCTCGGGTAGACTCCGCCTTTGTTCACCTGTCTTCGGCTCCACTTGTGTTCAAATTCCGGAAATCTGTTCAACTTCCGAGGAATTTTAAGCTCCATTTTTTTGGTCGAGTACTGAGTTGTTCGAGAACCGAGGTTCCACTGTATGTGTCACTATTTACTGTCTCTTCCCCTTCGTCTTGTGCTCTCTCTGTTTGTCCCTCTGTGGCCCTCGACCCTGATGTCCCTATTGCTAGCATTAGCATTCATAGCTTTATTCAGTGGTTTGCTCAGCAGTAGTGTAAATACATAAAAGGCCGCTCTAACATGTGCAGTTCCATTTTGAGGGCGCGTGCTTCGGCATGCTGACTGCAGGAATGTCCACCAGAGCTGCTTCCTGTGAATTTAATTTTCATTTCCCTCCAATAAGCCGTCTCCAAATTCCTTTCCGAGAATTTGGCAGCACATCCAAGCGGCCTCACAACCGCAGGCCACGTGTAACCATGGCAACCACATGTTAGAGAGGCCTTTTATTGTGCCCTGTCTAATCAGCATCTCGAGATGCCACACCTGTCCGGTGGACGGATCGTCTCACTCACACAGATTCCAGCGCGGTAATTCTCTGGAACACAATCTGCAGCATAAACGTTCCAGTAGAATCAAGACCTGGAAGTTACACATTTACACTTTCATTTGTGGAGTTACGTTGCATATGTCAAAAAATAGCCCAATCTCCCAACACATTCCTGGATCCACAGGTTGATCTGGATCAGCACCAAAAGGTTCTAGATTGTGAATCAGAGTTTGTGTGTATTTTTAACGGATTTCTGAACCCATAAATGGATTTCAGTGTTAAAATGAAATACTTTTTTCCCGACCTCATTCTGGATCAGAACCAGAAGACATGTTTCATGGTAGATCGTATCGGACCCCTTTAGGACTGGGCTTTTTGATGAGTGACTTGAAAGCCTATTTTACTTTTTAAAGCCTCCATTTTGGGAAAATCCTTTTTCTTTTTACTCTTTTAATGGGAACTAAACTAGAAACATCTTCAGGTTAAGAAGAAACACAAATGAAGATCCATCCAGCAGTTTCCTCACGATCCCGCTAAAAACAGAACCATTATCATCTGTCTCACAATCACGTCACGCACGTGACACCGCGGCGCCAACGTTGCCGGATGGGATTAGATCGGATTATGGTTCAGTTATATAATGGTGTTGCGCCAGATTAGTGGGTTGAACCGAGCATGCGCAAAGCGCCACACCGACGACAATAAACCTGGAACCTGAGTTGACTTCGCAGGAAAGTAGAAGCGAGTGCGAGTGCGTGTGCGTGCTGCGCGGCTCTGCGCGTTGTGCGCGTCGGTCCGTGGATTCCCGGTGGACGGAAGCAAGACGTCCGCGCACGGAGAGGACCCGGAGAGGCGCTGAATGAAGGCGAGTCGCTGCTGATGCGCGTTACGCGCTCGATGCTGCCGGCTTTAAACCGGCTTTAAACCGGCTTTCAGACGGAACGCGATGTAAATACCGGCAGCAACTTTTTACTGCGTGTTCAGTGAATGAAGCAAGAACGTGACGTGCTGCGTGAGATTGTTGCGTTTGTGAAATCTGTTGTGTTATTGCTGCTCATCAGAGGCTGCAGATCGCCCCCCCCCCCCCCCCCCCCCCCCCCTTCACTCCGTCCCGAACCGAACCGAACCGAACCAACCACCGTTGTTCCCTTTAGTTCCAGCCTAAACCTCCGCTGTGCACTCATCCTATCCAATAAGTGGATCTTTGCTCGACTGCTTGCTGCGCTGTTTGCGTTAAAGTGCTCACAAAGCTCTGCGTTAATAATCAAGGTGCGACTAGAGCTCAACACAATAGAGCTCAACGCAATAGAGCACAACACAATAGAGCTCAACGCAATAGAGCTCAACGCAATAGAGCTCAACACAATAGAGCACAACACAATAGAGCTCAATGCAATAGAGCTCAACGCAATAGAGCACAACGCAATAGAGCTCAACGCAATAGAGCTCAACACAATAGAGCTCAACGCAATAGAGCTCAACGCAATAGAGCTCAACGCAATAGAGCTCAACGCAATAGAGCTCAACGCAATAGAGCTCAACGCAATAGAGCTCAACACAATAGAGCTCAACACAATAGAGCTCAACACAGTTGCGTGTGAAGTAGGTCCTAACACGCAACTGACAGCTGCGTGGAAATGTAATCAGTAGATGGTAAGAAGCAGGTTAACACAGGTTAAAGGTCAGATTGGTGTCTCTGCAAACATGAACTTTAACACGGTGGCACAGTGGTTAGCACTGCAAGAAGGCGGCGGGTTCGAATATCATCTGTGTGGAAAAGCGTAAGGAAGATTCAAGATTCAAGATTCGAGATACTTTATTGTCATTATGCGAGCATAATAAAATCGTGAGAAGGCCCACGGCTTAAGGCACACATCATAACATAAACTAAATTCTCTCTCTTAAGAAACAATATATATACACACAGAGAGAGTGAGAATCACAGGCAGTAGTGCCAAATGGCAACAGCAGCAACAGGGCCGGCATAAAGTGTCCCAGATCGCTACGAGGGAACGACTGCTTTCACAGCTCGGGGGAAGAAGCTGTTCCTGAGCCTCGTAGTGCTGCTTCTCATTGTCCTGAACCGCTTCCCTGATGGGGGCGGGACAAACAGTCTGTGGCCCGGGTGGGTGGGGTCTGTGGCGATGCGTCTGGCCCTCCTCTGGACTCTGGAGGTGTAAACAGAGTCCAAATCAGGCAGACGGTGACCCACAATCCCCTGAGCTGTCCTCACCACCCGGGATAGGTCCTTCCTGTCCTGCGCCGTGCAGCTGCCGTCCCACACGGTCGCACTGAGACACAGGATGCTCTCTATCGTGGCCCGGTAGAAGTTCTCAAGCAGCACAGAGGAGAGTCCAGCCCGCTTCAGCTTCCTGAGGAAGAAGAGCCGTTGCTGGGCCTTCTTCACCAGGTGTCTGGTGTTGAGTGTCCAGGAGAGGTCAGAGGAGATGTGGATGCCCAGGAATTTAATGTTCTCCACACGCTCCACTGCTTCCCCTCGTATGCACAGGGGGGCGTGTTCAGTCTTCCTGGACCTCCTGTAGTCCACTATGACCTCCTTGGTCTTGCTGGTGTTCAGAACAAGGCTGTTACTCGAGCACCACAGCATCAGGTTCTGGACCTCCTCTCTGTAGTGGGTCTCATCATTGTTGGAGATGTGACCCACCACGGTGGTGTCGTCCGCAAACTTCACAACCATGTTTGTGGAGTGGATGCAGAGCAGGGCTGAGAACGCAACCCTGGGGGGTCCCAGTGTTCAGGATCAGAGGGGAGGATGTGGTGTCTCCTATCCTCACCACCTGGGGCCGGTTGCTGAGGAAGTCCCTGACCCAGGAGCAGAGCGGTGGAGACAGTCCCAGGCTGTGGAGCTTCAGAGCCAGCATGTCCGGTGGGACGGTGTTAAAAGCTGAACTGAAGTCCACAAACAGCATCCTGACGTAGGTGTTAGGCTGCTCCAGGTGAGTCAGGGCCGAGTGAAGTGTCAGCGAGACGGCGTCCTCCGTGGAGCGGTTCCCCCTGTAGGCGAACTGCAGGCTGTCCAAGCCAGCAGGGACGGCGTCCTTGATGTGTTTAAGGAGGATCCTCTCGAAGCACTTCATCACGACGGGAGTCAGAGCAACAGGGCGGTAGTCGTTGAGGCAGGAGATGGATGATTTCTCGGGTACCGGCACAATGATGGAGGACTTAAGGCAGGCAGGGACGGTGGACAGCTGCAGGGACAGGTTGAAGATGTCCAGGAAAACCCCTGCCAGTTGGTCAGCACACGTCTTCAGTGTCCGGCCTGACACGCCATCTGGTCCCTTGTATCTGTGCTTTGCCTGCTTGATGCCTCTTTTTAGCTCACTCCGTGCCCTGCTATAGGCCAGTCGGTCTCCTGCTCTGTAGGCTGCATCTCGGGCTCTGAGCAGAAGCCGCACTGTGCTGTCAACCCACGGTTTCTGGTTTGGAAAAACCGTGATCGTCTTTGTGGGAAGGACAGCATCAGTGCAGAAGTGAACATAGGAAAGCACAGATGACGTGTACTCCTCAAAATCTGCATCCTCTTTGAATACCTCCCAGTCCGTGTGCTCAAAACAGTCCTGCAGGGTTGAGGAAGCCTCCTCAGTCCAGACCTGCACGGTCCTGGAGGTGGGTTTAGTCCTGCAGATCAGCGGTTTATAAGCAGGGATCAGGTTCACTGAGATGTGGTCAGACATACCCAGGTGGGGGGCTGCTACAGCCTTGTAGGCCCCCGGGATGTTGCAGTAGACCTGATCCAGAATGTTGTGTTCTCTGGTGGGGAAGGTGATGAATTTGTGGAATTTGGGGAGCACAGCTTTCAGTTCCACGTGGTTAAAGTTTCCAGCTACAATCACAGCGGCCTCTGGATTAGCGTCCATCTGGCTGCTAACCAGGCAGTACAGCTCCTCCAGCGCTAGCTTAGCATTAGCACGCGGTGGTATGTAGGCCGCTACGATCATAGCGGAGCTGAGTTCTCTAGCCAGTTTAAACGGTCGGCATTTCACTGCAAGATATTCCAGGTCGGGGGAGCAGAATGTTCCGATCACGTTCGTAGCAGAACACCACGAGTTGTGAACGTGCAGCGCCAAACCTCCGCCTTTGGCCTTACCTGAAGCTGCAGTCCGGTCGGCGCGGAACAGCGAGCGGCCCGCTAGCTCCACCGCTGCGTCGGGGATGTTGGCGTCCAGCCAGGTCTCGGTGAAGATCGCCACGCAGCTATCGGTCCGCTTTGAGACGATCCTCAGCCGTATTTCGTCCATCTTGTTGACGAGCGACCTGGCGTTGGCGAGGAAGATGCTGGGTAGCGCCGGCCTGTGTGGGTTAGCACGTAGCCTAGCACGCACGCCGCCACGCTTACCCCGCTTTTGTTTACGGTATCTTCTTCGCCTCCTCGGCCACAGCGGTGGGGTGGTGGGGGGCTCCGATGTTCGCTGGAGCTCGGGAGGGATCAAATCCAAAATAGACGGTATTCCAACCTGGTTTTTCCCCAATTCCCACAGTTCAGCGCTTCCATACTGGATGAGGGCCACCGTCTGCAGCTCACGGTCCATAGCCATTTGCTATGGGTGGGAGGCAGGCTACTCCCCGGATGCGTCGCCAGCGCATCACGGGGCCACACAGAGACAGACATCCACTCACGCACACACTACGGACAATTTGGAGTCATCAATTCACTTAAATTGCATGTTTTTGGATGTGGAAGGAAACCGGAAAGAACCATACAAACTCTGCACAGATGGGATTCGAACCCATGTTATATGAAAATGTGTTTTTTGTATTTGTATGAAGTAAGTTCTTATAACTGCAAAATGAGGACACTGGAACAGGCAGCAACAAGTCCAGCCTCTAATGGGTTGATTGATCAGTCATCCAGTGAACGGCTGGGTGCCCGGCTGTTTAGGAGAAAGCGAGCGTGTCTGGAAACGCATTCGGTGGGTTTCACGTCTCCCTTCCCTGAGGGAGCGCTGTGCCTGCTTCGATCAGTCATGTGTGTGTGTCCCCATCCCCCCCCCCCCACACACACACACTAGTTGTGTTTTCTCACTGATAAAAGGAAGGCGGGACTTTCTGCTCTGCTGCTGATGCTTGGTGACAGTCGTGGGAATCCTGGTTGGATTGAATGGCGTGTTGTAACACGCATACTTTATATACGTCGGGCCCTTCTATCATTCCGTCCATTCCAAAGTGATTGAATGTCCGATACCCTGAAAAGTGTGCAATGGTGATATTTCTGACCCAAATGGTATCAAAATGTCAACACCATGAAACGAAACGGGTCAAACAGAAACGTGTCATTCTTCACGTGCGCTCTTTGACTGTCTGGGAAAGAAATATTGAGCAAAATGAAATCTACGAAGATAAACGAGTTGGAAAAATGAAACTGACTCAGAATGAAGAGTCGTTAATCAACCGCCAGTATTAGAATCCTCTGTAATTATTTATTAATATGAATGCTAAATTAAAGAAGCAGAGACTGTTTTTATCACCGCAGCGTGCGTTTAACTTTAACTTGCTGCTTGTTAAATGCTAAGCGCTGACTCACGGAGGGTCTGATCTCTCCTCTTCCTCACTTCTGTCTGTCTGTTGTGGCTTTTGAAGGCATGAAGTTCCCCGTGGATCTCCTGGCAGATGTTAGCCAGGCAGAGCTGCAGCGCTTGGCCCACATCTACATGAATGACCTCCTTTACAAGAATCCCGATTCACCCGAACGCCTCGCGCTGCCTGGTTCTCCCGAGGTAAAACGCATGGCACTGTTCACATGCCGAATGGTTCTTGAAGGAACTGTGCACCACTTTCAATTTGTACGTTTAATTAATAAATGTTGTTCCTTTAATATATTTACGGTCAAACATTAATTACAGAACGCCTCGTAGATGAGACGACCTCAATCGTCTTGTCTACGGACGCTTTATCCACCTTGCAGGTCACAGGTGTTGCTGGAGACTTTCTTGGCTGACTGCGAGATACACCCCAGACATGTCGCCAGACCTGCTAACCAGTACGCCTATGGCGTATTTTGTATGATTTTCAACCTAAAATAAGACCAAGATGCATCTGAAAGACATAATGTTTTTGGCTTTCCCCGTATTATTAGGCCCGAGCGCCTATCCTAGGCGTAAGGGGCTATTGCTTTTGCAACGCAGAAGACGACAAGTTGACGAGCGCAGTGAGTCAACCCTCGGCATCCAACTTTGCCATGCTGTTGACGACAACCAACACACCCACGCACACACACACACACCCCGACACTAAACAACACACACACACACACAGACACACACAAACACGAGTTGACGAGCGCATAGTATTTATTGCTTCACGGAGATTCGATATCGAGACGAGGAGACAGTGCTAACAGAAAAAAAAAAAAAAGACAAACACTAATTATTACTAAAAATTAACATTTTACCTCATTATGTAGTTGTAGGAGTATGAAACCATTTTTGAAACATGTTCCAATATATTTTTTTATTTATTCCGTCTCTGCAAAGTGGTGGTGATGTGGAACATGCTATTCGATCTCAAAATACGCTAAATGATCTAAAGACTCCACTTTTATTGATTAGGGGTCTGTATCGCAGGGGCACCCAATCATTCACACACACACACACACACACACTGACAGACAATCTAGCGAGATCAATTCAATTAAACTGCATGATTTTGGTGGAAACCATAGAACCCAGGCAGACACAGGGAGGAATCAAACCAGCAACCTTCTTGCTTTGAGGCGACAGTGCTACCCACTACGCCACGCTTCCACAATTACCTCCACCTTTGTCTGCCAAGTATTTCGTCAGCAGTATTGCACTGTCGTCTGATGAGGTGTTTATATTGATCATTAATGGTTGAATGTGTCGATGCCGATCCACACTGGGGAGATTTAAGAACGCTGCACGTCTGCACCCACACAACGAGAACCTTTCTATGACTGGAGGAGCGCGAACAGTCAGACTTCAAACATAAAAGTCCTTTTACAGAGCAGGCTTTGTTGCTGCCTGCTATTCTCTGCGTAAAACAAGAGACTGATTTTGGTTGAGACCTTAATTTAGACACTTTTCAGGGTTTTTCTTCTCAAATCCACGCATGATGGACATCATACCCAGGGACTGGGGTGTGTTTGAAGACCATGTGATGAACCTGCATGTCTGTCCTTAGGTCAGCATAAATATTACCAGCGTGGGCTTCCTCCCTCTCTATGGATCCAGTGATGAACACAGGATCCTGGCCCTGTTCTCCCCCAGCGACCCACTGACTGCTGTAGCTCTTTACCTGTTGGACCAGTGGTGGACAGTCGAAGACATTCTCAGGACTGCAGACCCAGCTCGAGATGGAGCTCTGGAGGTATCAGAGTCAATTTTTACCAGCTCGAAGATCTGCTCATGTGGAATTCATGGTCATCAGGAAGGTCTGCTGTACAGTCGTCCGTCGTTTACCGTGGGCGCTACGTTCCAGGGACACCCCCCCGCCATAGGTGAAAATCAGCAAAGTAGCTGCACCATATGGAACCTCGGTTCTTGAACATACCTCATTTTCCAGACTATAAGTCGCTCTGCTTTTCATAGGTTGGCTGGCCCTGCGACTTACTTAACATGAGAATATGTTACATTAAACCCCCATTTATCTGCAATTCCAACTCAAGTATCCACAACAATTTTCACAGCCGCCATGGCGCTCAAGGCAGCGGAGTTGGCCCATGATTTAGTCCTAACACATGAAAGCAGATGTGCGGTCGGGTGGCGTGAGACACAGCTATGGTGGCGCCTATTATAGCGCAGACGTTTCGATCATCACGGGGTAAAGACGAGGGAAGCAGTGCGTCATTATGTTCCAGGCAGCGGCCATTGGAGGCATCAGTGTCCTGTGTTGAGGAATAAAAGTACGCGTAAATCTTCCTCAGCTGCTCTGGCCTGCTCGAGAGTGCCCGGGCTGAAGCCTGTTCTGAAGCCTGTTCTGAAGCCTGTTCTGAAGCCTGTTCTGAAGCCTGTGCTGAAGCCTGTTCTGAAGCCTGTTCTGAAGCCTGTTCTGAAGCCTGTTCTGAAGCCTGTTCTGAAGCCTGTTCTGAAGCCTGTTCTGAAGCCTGTGCTGAAGCCTGTTCTGAAGCCTGTTCTGAAGCCTGTTCTGAAGCCTGTGCTGAAGCCTGTTCTTAAGCCTGTTCTGAAGCCTGTGCTGAAGCCTGTGCTGAAGCCTATGTGTTGATTCGGCAGTGAATGGTTTTAAGCCCTTTATCACAGATGTCGTTGTCTCTGGTCGGCAGGAAGGAGCGGCTCCAACGAAAGTTCTGCGTGACACTGGCGCCCGGCATTCTTTCATCTTGGGTTCAGCTTAGCTCTTCTCATCTATGTCAGAGACTGGGGACTTCATCTTCATGCATGGGATGGGGTTGGAGCTGGTTCCTAATGCTGGATCGTAACTTGGTGCACGGTACGGTGTCAGCTGGGGTGCGCCGAGCTCTTCCATTTGACGGTGTAGAGATGTCTAAACCCCTTTGGAGGCCCTACAGTTAGTTCAGATATCAGCGCTGAGATTCCACCACGTGGAATTCCTCCATGAGGTGCCTCATGGAGGAATGAAGACGCTTCCTGCTTCGTCACACGTCATTCCGTCCCCTGAAGGCGGGACTTTGCCCCAGCCAATCTAAGCCCATGTTTATCTGTGTTGTGTGACGTCACTGTTGTGACACGTTCAAAGGAAATCAGTCATAGCGATACCAAACTAAATGTGGTGCGTTCCTGTTGTCATGTCGGCATGTAATCACGTTGTGGAATCTCTACAATGGCGTGGCCATGATTTTAGGTAATGACCTTGCACGGGGTTTTGTGATGGGCCGCCTTCTCCTGTGGTTACTTCTAAGCCGCTTGCCGCTGGGGAGCTGGACGTAAGACTTTGCTCTGGGCCGCTGCTTCGCTTGTTTCAGCAAAGCCAGTTAGACATTAACAGAACAGCTCAACGAAGCACATCACCGGGCTGGCGCATCCGCAGGGAAGGAGAGAGAGTGTTAATGGTCATGGCTTTTTATACCTGCGACACCTCGGCAAAGTCTCCAATGACCCTAATGACTAATTCAGGACCTATGCCCTGCCCACAGGGGTCTTCACACCCTCAATTAGAATTCCATTTCTAATTCTTACAAGACAATCAGTTATTTGAGGTTTTCCAGTCGGGTTTCAGAGCTCATCATAGCACAGAGACAGCATTAGTTAAAGTCACCAATGACCTTTAATAGCGTCTGATAATGGACTTGTCTCCGTGCTTATTTTATTAGATCTCAGTGCAGCCTTTTACACGATAGAATCGTATTCTGTGACGAGGTGTTGCCTACTGTCATTGTTATCTGGGGCCTCCTGCGATCCCTTAATATTTCAACAACCTGTTAAGCATAATTGTTTGTGTTAATATTTGTGTCTTATTTTTTATGTTCTTAGTATAGTTAACTGAAGCGTAGAAGACATGTTGGATCTATGTGATTCATGGGAAACAGACTGGGAGTGCAACTTGAGTAAAAGGAAGGAACGTGGTATTTTTCGGCTGCGGAGCAACAGACCAGAAATCCGTTTCCGGCTGTTTAATAGTCAATAAATGTTGAACTACTAATAAATGTCTTCTGGTGATTTACTTGGAGCACCAGGGGAAATGTTCTCCCTTTAACTTCGGTCATTGTTTCTGTGCTGGCCTGAAATGAATCATGGCCTGCTGCAGTTCTTGCCGACACCACTAGGGGTCAGTGTGTTTCAGTACTTACTCATGGTTTCCTGTAATCTTGTTTAATGCTATGACTGGATAAACATGAGAGAAGATGTTGCCAACATGATGTTTGGTTTTACAGCTTATTAAAGAATGCGTGGCACGTTGCTATTGGATGAACACTAATGCATTTCTTTGGGTGTTCCACAGGTGGAGACGACCGGAGAGAGAATAGTTTTATACATCCTTAATCGTGTCATCTATAGAACCAAGGAAATGAGCTCTGATGAGCTTCCCTTTCTCTGCCATGGAGAAAATGATCATGCAAAAATCCTCTGGAATGATGGAGAGGCCGTTGGATTCTACTCTGTCAAACCCTCAGGTAAGCTAAGATTGAACGCATTTGTCTGCATAGAAGCTCATTTCATGACTGCTCTTATCTTTTGTTCCCCTTCTAGGCAGCCTCTGCAGCGCTTCCTCAGACCGACGCTACCAGCTTCCTGTGATGGACTCGGTGTTTGTTCGCACATGTCATCGGGGTAAAGGCTTTGGCGTCTGGATGCTGGAGGACTTTGTCCTCACTTACAAGGATTACTACCTGGGGTTGAAGTACCCCCTCTCCAAATCCATGTATAAAGGTACACGAACCTACCCTGCAGCTAGTACCGGTACTCTTTACCAATACTGAACAGTCTTACTCCACTTTATCACTGGTATTTCATAAATATATACGTACTATTACTGTAGTCTCAGTGTATCGGCATTTGTTCCCAGTGTGTGACAAGTACTTGCGCCAGTACCCAGGAGACGCAGACCTGCTGTGGGAGGTGGAGAGCGTAGGTGGACCCAAGCAGAGGACCAGCATTTCTAGAAAACTCCAGGCCATGAATCTGAGTAAGGAATATCATGAGCTGCATTGTAGCTAGTTAATAAATCCGGTCTGTTTTATTTCAGTGTCTTTCAACTCATATAGTCATGTGTTGTAATTCCATCGACGTTTGCTGCCCAATGATTGGATGAGTTCTGCTTCGTCGCGCTACAGTGGTTTTTCAACGGTTTTTCTCTAGAGTCCAAGAGTCTCACGTTCACAGGGGATTCAGTGATCACTGAGGTGACTGAAAACAAAATGGAGGACATCGCCACACAAATAGGAGAGCCTGTGTCTGTGGACGGCACAGTGGTAGGGTTATTGAACCTTCCGTTTGAGCTAGATTAGAGAGGTAAATCATCAGGCAAAAGTATGTCATTGTCATTCTACTTCCCAGGAGGAAGTGCCTGCCCTGAGAATGAGCAAAGGTTTGCATTTCATCCTGTCTCATCAGCGTTTTCTTCGTGCGATGAGCCACATTGTAACCGTGTCATTCATTTCAGGGAGTGAATTACCTGTGTCAGCCTGGGTTCGGCGCGGGGGCTCAAAACACAGTCAGAATATGGAAGGCAAGATGACAGAGGACGAGTCAGAGACAGACATCAGGTGTGTGTTTAAATACGTTGCTCAATGCGATGCAAGAGAGGCGTGCAAGAAACACAACGTTAAGTGGAAACGACGAGCGAATCAAACACAGCGAATGTGAAAATAATCATCTCATGTAATAACGTAAATGTTCACCTTGCTTTTTGACTACTCTGCCCCTCCTTTCACTATATTAGTACTACTAGGGGAGTTGGGTGGTACGTAGACACTTTATGCAGTAATTGTACCTTACAGGTACTCGTACATAAACTAGTTCTGCCTCTGGAAGGCTTTGTGTTCTTGATAGCATCCTTCTGGTTGAGGATTGTACACGTTGATGTACTCCGCTCCTAGTGGCGTGTCCCATCACTTACGGACACCACGGTCCTGTTGATGGATCATTTCATGCTTCATCTCCATCGTCATCATCGTCTTTTCTCCTCACTGCCCTCCTCACCACTCGCTTTATTTGGACCCATCCCTGATCAGGAATACTAACAGACACAGCCAGAACCACTGAACCAGTGAAGCGCCACCGTCTGGAAGTTGCTCGCATCTCAAAGCAACATTTTGTACTAGTGTGGTCGATGCATCCATTTGAATTCTGACACTATAACCATTAAATTCTGCATTGTGTTGTCCCATCATCAAATCCACACAGATTCTTGACATTAGCTTCTAATGCTCTGCAGAATCGAAGACATTGAAGCAGCAACACCCCGAGAGGAAACGGTCCCTGCACAGCACAAGACGGAAACACATCTGTCTGAAGTGTCGTGGACTGAGGTGTGTGTGACCGGTGGACTTCTGCGTTGTGTAATTTCGTGCAGCGTGTGATGCAGGAAGGAGCCACGGCAGACAGCGGGAACCTTTGGAGGCACTCTCCGTTTAATCTGGTTGACATATAAAATAAAACATCAATATGCGTTGCTAGCACACGATCCGGCCCAAACTAAAGGGGGAGAAGACATGCAACAGTTAGCATCTCCCCACACTTACTTCACACACACAAGGTATTGGGGATGACTGACCTCTTCCGCGATCACATACGAAAAGGGAAGAGGCAGCGGGAGAACTCAGTATTTATAACAGACACACAGACACACGAAGAAGAAATAAAACCATAGAAGAAGTAGTTGGAGGACCTGAAGTCTGCATGCATATGACACACCAGGTATAATAGAAACATGACACACGGACAATTTTGTGTAATTATAAACACTTATTAATGAACCGGTTACATGTGTTTGCTTATTATTTGGTTCTTTGTCAGTATGAATATTTTTGTTTTTTACCTGATTTCGACTTCATTTTGATTTTAGGGTATGTTCATTGTGGCTCCTGAAGAAAATGGGCAGAATGATGATGATGGTGATCGTAAACCTGAAGGAGACACAGTTGCAATGTCAGATAAACCAGCCACAGTCCTGGGCTCCCAAGATGATGATGAATTCCAAACCATGACTATGATGGAGGAGCCACAAGTGGTAGATACTACTCAGGTTGTGAACAACAGCCCCCATGAGTCACAGATTACAGTCAAAAATGTGGCATCAGAAATTGAGGAACCGGATGGAGAGTGTCAGAGGGAAGACACGACAGTGAAGTTAGTCTCTGAGGACGTTTTAGAAGGACACATGGAAGCAGAAGCCATTAACAAATTAGGAGAGGTAGCCCAAATTGTGGTCAGTGATGAAAAGTTAGAAGAAATTGTTGAACACAATTTCAATCTTTCAACACGCAAAACACCAGAGGATGGTGAAGCTGAAAAAACGAGAAGAAACTTTATACAATCCATAGAGAGTGAATTCAGTGTGGAAGACGTAAAAGAACCGGAACAGCTGCCGAATGAAGAGGAACAAGAGGATACGGTGGGAAACAGAGCAATCAAGGGTAGCTTCACAGAAAGTCCAGACACGGCAGGCGGTGCTTGTACAACAGAAAATGTGAATGTAATAGATGAGAAAGAACAGGAAGGTAAAGGAGTCGACACATCAGAGATTCAGGATAGACAAGATGACAAGATAGGAGAACCCCTTGTTGTTCAGAGGAGATCGTTGAGAAGCAACCTCAACGTCACTTCGGGACTTATGTTCAATAAAGAAACGAAAGCGCACGACAAACGAGACGAAAAGCAAGCAGGAGGTTTTTCAAGTGAAGAAACACCAGCTGCCAAAGTAACAGACCAGACGATGGGGGAACAGCACCAGGAAGACATTGTTGATGGAACAGAAGAGGAATTAAAGGTTGTACAGGAAAATACAACTGCACAGGGCATACCTTCAAATGATGGGGATATGGAGGTGTGCAAGGAAGTCCGGAAAGACAATGAGGGAGACACGGCATCAGCGATCGAAGCCGTAATGCTTGAAGTTCACCAGGGGGCTGCGTTTGGAGTTTGTCAAAAGCAACAGGACAAGGATACTGCCTGCGAAATCCCTAAACTCCCGAAAGCCACTGTGATCGTGGTAGACCTGAAAACAGCCAGCAATCAGCTAGATGTGGAGAAGGCAGAAGAGACTCCAACCGACGGGGAGTGTGCTGCTCTAGAAAAGCAACCAGGGATAGCTGAACAAGAGGAGCAGGCATCAGACCCAGAAATACCTGACAATGATGTAGAGCAATCTGTAAGCCTGGAGGCTGACACTGCGGAACAGCAGGGCCTTGAAGAAGATGACTCGGGTGACAAAGAGGAAGAATCCTCTGCTGCAGAGAAACGGGAGGCCAAGCAAATACTGCTTGTAACAGAAGTTCTTCAAAGTGGAACAAAGAGTGTTAAAGCAAGTTCCCAACAGCAGGATGAGGACAATACATCTGTGGTTGTTGCACGACAGGTCAACAAAGCAGAAACAGACCCTGTCGAGGTAGAAGAGATGGAAGTCATGGAAAAGAGTGCTGCAAGAGTTCCAGTGGCGGAAACACACGTTTTGGAGATACGTGAAGATGTAAAGGCAGACTTCTCAGCAGTCGTTGATGCTGAAGATAATCTTACACTGGCTCGAGGAGATGAGGAGAATAACTTTGAAGAGGAAGAGGCACCAGTGGGAATGGCACTCCAACCGCCTCACTGCCAAAAGGTGATGGTGCATTTAGTGGACCTGAAAAAATGCCATCAAGAAGTCCACAAAGGAATGGCATCTATTGATCAGAGCGTTCCTGTAGAAAAGACTGGTCCAGAGGTGGAAGAGAGAGAAATGGAAGAGGAAGAACAATTTGCAAAGGAGTATGTTCCTGGTCCCCCTGTTGATGTCGGAAAAACTGAGCCGGAGAAAATAGAAATGAACGAGGGAGGAGGTAGTGATCCTAAAGTAGAAGACGGAGACACACTACAAGATACAGGTGATGGGAGACCTGAGGAGACAACTGAAACAGGTGAGGTTCAAATCCCAAAGAGCGAGGAGCAAGACTATGAGGCAGATGAAAGCCCAAAAGAAGCGAGGGTTCTCAGGAAGAGACGGCGTTCTGCTTCTGCTGCCACATCTAGAAGTAAGTACAAAAGAGCCTGCACTCTCGTCAGCCAAAGGAGGAAGAAGAGAGCACTCCTTCTGATATACGAGTAGAGGAAGCTGAGGTTCCCGGGCAGGTAGAAAAAAATACTGAAGAGGAACCTATAGACAGAGAGCGCTACTGCTGAAGCTGAGGAGAAAGAACACGGCAGTTAGGAAACTAGAAATCGACAATCAGAGATTGCAGACCCCGCCTCCAATAGACTATTGGATCTTGTGAGACAGTAAACAGGGCTTCCGGATCAGAGGGGCCAAACCTGCTCTAGTTTGCTGCTCCGGAACGTACTACAAGACTCCTTCTGGACTCTTTTTCCCATCATGCCATTCGTGTCCCTCCCTCCCAAAGTGGCAGTTTACAGCAGAGGCACAATTCCAGATGTAAAAATAATTCTAGAATCTGGATCCAGATCCGGATCAACGCCATTCTCGGGGAGGACCGAGCCACGGACAGAACCTTGCTTGTGTAAAAATTTCAAGTCGATTGGGACAAAGGCTCGGGAAGAGGAAGTGAAAACTCCTCGGGATGAGGATACAAAATCCAGCAATCAGAAAACAATGGTGATGAGAAAATGGAAGGAACTGATGAAGAGGTACCTGTAATCCAAAAAGAAAAGGCTGAATTGGAAGACGCGTATAACAGGGGGGATCTTGACACCACTAGCGAAAAGGGGAAGGACTTAAACCTGTTATTGGATGAAGAGGAAAAGATCAATGTTTTAAGTCGGAAGTTTGAACGACAACAAGAGATGGAACCTGTCATGATGAAAAAGAAGATTTTAAGAGGTAGAACAGTTGCAATCAAACCCTCTTCTCAGACTGGGGTAACACCAAGCTGGAAGTCTGCCTCCGCAGAGTTTAGAAAGTCTCCTGGGATAACACCAAGCCGGAAGTCTGCCTCCACAGAGTTTAGAAAGTCTCCTGGGGTAACCCCAAGCTGGAAGTCTGCCTCCACAGAGTTTAGAAAGTCTCCTGGGGTAACCCCAAGCTGGAAGTCTGCCTCCGCAGAGTTTAGAAAGTCTCCTGGGGTAACACCAAGCTGTAAGTCTGCCTCCGCAGAGTTTACAAAGTCTCCTGGGGTAACACCAAGCCAGAAGTCTGCCACCACAGAGTTTAGAAAGTCTCCTGGGGTAACACCAAGCCGGAAGTCTGCCTCCACAGAGTTTACAAAGTCTCCTGGGGTAACACCAAGCCGGAAGTCTGCCTCCACAGAGTTTACAAAGTCTCCTGGGGTAACCCCAAGCTGGAAGTCTGCCTCCACAGAGTTTACAAAGTCTCCTGGGGTAACACCAAGCCGGAAGTCTGCCTCCACAGAGTTTAGAAAGTCTCCTGGGGTAACACCAAGATGGAAGTCTGCCTCCACAGAGTTTACAAAGTGACGCAGAAACACGTAAATTAGTGCACACGCTCAAAAAAATGGAAAATGCAAAAAACAGAAACTGCAGTCGTTTGGGGAACTTTTGTAAGATTGTGTTGTATTGTAATTTTGTTTGAGAATTCATCTAAAATATTTTTTATTTTTTATTTTTAGAAATAGCCTTCAAGATTCAATTAGTAATATGATTTTTATCTTTAATTGTCATTGAAGATAATTGAGTATTCCAAAAACGTAAATTTACTTATAAAATGTAAATCATAAATCATATTACAAATTGAGGTCTTTTTTCTGTGATCTTAACATGTGCATATTCTTCCTTATACATATACACTTTGTTATAATGTGGAGACCTAATCCAAATCTAATATGCAAAAACTTCATGTTTCATTTAAAACAAATTATAGCTAAATTGAGCAATGTGCTTTAAAAACTGTAACATTTGTTTGTTTGTTTTTCCACTCATGTAGCCAGCATCATCTTCATCCTATTTATATGTCTTTAATCCTAATAAAACATCATCAGTGGTCGATTAAGTTTTCATTTTGTCATTTGTTTTGTCTCTCATTCATGTGTAGTTGCTAAGCAACAACAGTCGTGTGCATTTATTTTCCATTAGGGATTATGTGCACTAATCTTTCTCTGTAAAGTTATATAGTGACAAATATTTTGAAGAAACTTCAAACTTCACTTCTCTTTGGTACAGAAATGAACATGAAGAAAAGTAGCTGCCAGGAAGTACTGTATTCAAAATCAGCTAAATATTTTTGCGTGAATGGACGGTGATGCTAATCCACTCCCATCAGCTGTCAGGAAGGGATGAAAGCCAGTTGTTTCTGTAGGAGACACTTACTACACATAGTAAAATAAAAAAATTGCAAATGTATAAACCAAGCTTGGTTTCTGTTTAATTTGTTTCACCCCACCCCTCAAGCAAAATAGAATGTTATAGTCAGTACTTGACACAATATATATTTAAGTACCAGAGGCTCTAAATATTTAAGACCTATTCAATTCAATTCAGTTTTATTTATATAGCGCCAGATCAGAACAGAACGTCATCTTGAGGCACTTTACAGGATTAGCAGGGAAATACAGAACCCAACTTGACCCACAAGAGCAAGCACTCTGGAGATGGAGGCAAGGAAAAACTTCCCTTTAATAGGCAGAAACCTTGGACAGAACCTAGGCTCATGGTGGACGGCCATCTGTCTGACCGGCTGGGTTGAGAGAGAGAGAGAGAGTCAAAAACAAGGAGATGGATAGGGAAGCGATAGAGAGACAGAGCAGGAGCAGACAAAAACAAAATGCTAATGCTAGCGATATAAAGCTATAAATGCTAATGCTAGCGATATGGACATCAGTGTTGAGGGACACAGGTCCAGGTTCTGCAGCACCACGGACAGAAGGACCTGAAAGAGAGAGAGGGACAAACAGAGGGAGAGAGAGCACAAGACTACAGGAAGAGAGAGAGATTACTGATATATATTTATAACATGAATAACCAGATAAAGGGGGAGGAGCTCAGTGTGTCATGATGTTAAGCCACCAGTGCTGGTCTATGACAGAATATTGATTATATTGATTAACTATAAGCTTTGTTAAAAAGGAAAGTCTTTAATCTACTCTTGAACATAGAGATGGTGTCTGTCTCACGAACCAACCAGGGAGCTGATTCCACAATAAAGGAGCTTGATAACTGGAAGCTCCGCCCCCCTGTCTGCTCTTGGAAATGTCTGGAACCACGAGCAGGCCAGCATTTTGGGACCGCAGGGTTCTAGTGGGGCAATACGGGATAATCATCTCTGTAAGGTAAGGAGGGGCCTGGCCGGTGAGGGCTTTAAAAGTGAGTAGAAGGATTTTATATTCAATCCGTTCCCTAACAGGAAGCCAATGCAGAGAGAAAAACTTCCCTTTAACGGGCAGAAACCTTGGACAGAACCTAGGCTCATGGTGGACGGCCATCTGTCTGGCCGGCTGGGTTGAGAGAGAGAGAGAGAGATGGAGAGAGAGAGAGAGAGAGAGAGAGAGAGAGAGAATGGCAGGTCGGAGACGAGTCAAGGAGATGGATAGGGAAGTGATAGCGAGACAGAGCAGGAGCAGACAAAAACAAAATGCTAATGCTAGCGATATAAAGCTATAAATGCTAATGCTAGCGATATGGACATCAGCGGTGAGGGACACAGGAGCTTGATCACTGAAAGCTCCGCCCCCCTGTCTGCTCTTGGACATTTTGGAACCACGAGCAGGCCAGCGTTTTGGGACCGCAGGGTTCTAGTGGGGCAATACGGGATAATCATCTCTGTAAGGTAAGGAGGGGCCTGGCTGGTGAGGGCTTTAAAAGTGAGTAGAAGGATTTTATATTCAATTCGTTCCCTAACAGGAAGCCAATGCAGAGACGCCAGAACAGGGGAAATGTGTTCTCAGTCTGGTTCCTGTTAGAACACGAGCTGCTGCACAGGGGGGGAAAGGGAACTTCTTTTGCTCAACAAAATAAAATAAATGTTTAACCTTTCATCGTTGACGCTTTCTCCTCCTTTAATATGTTGTGTCTCATTTTGGGTAGCACACCTGACATTTATCAAACACAGAGGTGGAATGTCTGCATTGCATTTGAGTATTAAACCTACGTTAGAGGGGCCGGTCCACACACACACACACACACACACACACACATCCCGCATTCATTTAACATCTGGGTCTGTTTTACTGACATTACATTCTCAGTTTCTAACCTGTATGAGCTTGTGTTTTATAGAGCATTACATTCATTCAGCTGAGGCTGTCATCTAAGACTAACCACTATAGTCATTCAAAAATGTAATAATAAGTAGTAGTAGTAGTAGTAGTAGTATAATAGTAGTAGTTCTCTCTGTACTGGAAGTAGGGGGGGGGGGCAGACAGAGATCCAGCAGCAGACGTGGTCGGGGGTGAGGTGGGTTCTGGACTAACTGCCTCTTTTTTTTACGTGATGTGGAGTGTTGTCAACAAGAGCCGCTAAGATGGTGGCAAAGTACTTGGAAATATTGAACGTGACCGAGTTTTCTAGAACTTTTATGCTGAACATCAGGAGTCAACCACAGATAAAAGAGCTGGACTGGTTATTTCTGTCACTCCTGCAGCTTCTGATGAATGATGACACAAACAGCATGAGGTTTGGTTGATGCAGTTTTATTTCTTCATCATCTCCTTGGAAACAGTCGAGCCAATGACGTGCTCTGACAGAGTCACCAGCAGAACCTTCATTGATGGATGAACCTGAACTTGGGTTACTTCTGGTTGGGCTAGAGCCAGTCTGGCAGATGACTGAAGGTCAGACACGTCTTTGCATGGCTTGCAACTCAACTAAGGGTGTAGGAATAATGGAGGGTCCCGCCTTCCTGCAGGATGCAATCTTCATTATGGGTTCCTGCCTCGATCTTTCCCTGGCAGACTCCCAGCTTGTCATCGAATATCAGATCCCTGTCATGAACTTCGAGCCTCAGTACGCTGCCGGCTTTAGCGCTGGAGGAGGCAAATGTTTCGTCCCATGATGGGTTTTTATCACCTTTTTCGACAGAGGTCATTCCCATATTGGATGAGCCACAAGACACCTTCACATAAGCGTCTGGGGTTCCAAAGACCTCAGAGGAAAGACCCGTGGCCCACAGGTCATAAACCTCCAAGTGAGACTGAGCCACACTCAGGAAACCCAGAAGCATCGAGAGGAGAGGAAGAAGGGAGGCCATGGCTTCACAGGACTCTGGAGAGGAACAACAAATCAATAACACGATCAGTTTGCTTACAGAGAAGTGAACCCTAAACTCCCATTATTATTATAATTTAATTTTTTTGCCATATATATATATATTTTTTTTGATTAGAGGTTTCCACATAGTACATCTTGCAACAATAATTATTCTAACTTACACAACAATTCCGTACCACAGGATGTTTTATATAAATGTAGAAAAGAAGAGAAAATACAAACAAAAACTGCGTGAAAATAAAACTGGGCCTTGCAAAGACGCTGCTTCATCCTTGCGTATCCATCCCAGCTGGAAGGAGTTTAAAAAGTCCTCAGAAAAATCCAAACTCTGAACAAAATCAATAAATAGCCCCCCAATTTTTTTTAAATACTTGCTGTTTTGATTTCTGAATATATGTTATTCTTTCCAAAGGAAGGGTGGACAACATCTTTTTTTTAACCGCTGGGAGCCACTTGGTCCGCTTGTATTTTTCCCATTCAAAGCAATAGATCTTTTTGCGATCAATGAACTGAAATCAATAAAAGTCCTTTCTGCTTGACTAAATTCTTATCTGGATATAAATCCATTATCAACCTTTTAGGATCTCACTTAATCTGTCTTGAAATGATCTTTTCTGTTGGATTCTTTACTTCTGAGAGAATAAGAGTTTATTTGACTGCATTCCCACACGCAGCGTATCGACGTAACCTTTAAGTCACACACACGAGTCTGGAATATTTCTATTGCGCCTATTTAGTTTCTGCATCATACATTTGAATTGCAATATCCTTAAACGGCTTGTCTCAATCCTGTTCACTAATATTGACAGATTCCAGGAAATCAATTTTTTTCTCGAGTTTTCTGATCTATTACTTAATAATAAATTGTAAAAGTCTGAGATGATACCCTGTAAGTTTTATCTGTAGTTTTGGTCCTAAAATATTGTTTCAACTTTGTACAGATCTTAATTTATCATTTATTTAATTAATCATATCATTGTCTAAGTGGCATTAGTATAATTACTGTAGTTACTTTAACTATAATAGTTACATTATTTATAGTGACGACAATGACCAGAGAAATGAAAATGGAACAGCTCGACTGGCTTGAAGACGAGAAATGGAACTCTTACCTGTGATCTTGACAGGTTTCTACTCACCTCTCCCTCTGTATGCTTTTAAAGGGCAACAGAACTCATATCAGTTTGATAAAAAAAACTACTGAAGCACATCTGTTCCACTCTCAGCATTTCACAATGTGAGAGACGCCCTACATGTGTTTGCTTGCCTTTCATTTGAGAGGATGACTGAGAGTCCATCCATCCATTCTCCGATAGGCGAGACGAGCCGCTTACCTGCCGTGCGGGTCAGGGCTCTGCTGGAACATGTCTCAGCATGCTCTGTGTGAAAGGTGGGGTACACCCCGTACGAGACGCCAGCTCATCGTGGGAAACACAAACAAACACACATGCTCACACTCACACCTATGGACAATTTGGTTTGACCCGTTGGCCTGTTGCATGTTTTTGGAGGTGGGGGGGAAGCCGGCGAACCCACAGAGACCTTCACCCGCCAGATAGCACAATGTAGCCCCATTAAAAACGCCATGGATGCGTTTGCAAGCATGTAATTCAAATGAACATAATCAAAAGCAGATATTGAGGACTGTACAATATTCTGTCTGTCTCTGAATCCTTGTTTTCTTTCAGCTTGTCCCGTCAAATTGAGATCCTGGATTATGGATCAATTTGAGATTTTCGGTAACATTACAGTCAATGGAGCATCAAAACTTGTTCCTCAATATCTCGGTTGATTATTGACCGATGCTGATGGAATTTGACAGTTATGTAGGGTGGGGACTAATGCAGCCTCGTGGGTAGCACAGGTAGTGTGGATAGCAGCAGCTAACGTAGCATTTCCAGTTTCTCCCTTGAGCCGGTTCCAAGCTCGGATAAATGCAGAGAGTTATGTCAGGAAAGGCATCCGGCGTAATTAATGTACAAAAAGAAACTTATACCGGATCGGTCGAGGCCCGGGTTAACAACGACCGCCAGCAGCGTTGGGCACGCTGTTGGAAATTAGATCACTGTGAGTCGAAGACAGTTGAAGAAGAGGAGGAAGACGGGAGCATCAGCAGCGAGAGCGGAGGCAATGGAAGAGTTTAGGACTGAGAGTAGAGACTTTGAATGTCGGGACGATGACGGGGAAAGCTAGAGAGCTGGTGGACATGATGATGAGGAGGAGGAGGAAGGTTGATGTGTGTCCAGGAGACCAGGAGGAAAGGAAGCAAGACTAGAGAGCTGGTGGACATGATGATGAGATTGGAGCAGACCTCAATGGGCGTGTTGGGGAAGGAAACAGAGGAGATGAAGAAGTGATGGACAAGTTTGGTGTTCAGGACAGCAACCTAGGAGGACAGACGGTGGGGGACTTTAACAAAAGGATGGAAATGGCAGTCGTTAACACTTATTTCCAGAAGAGACTAGAACAGGCATGGGCAAACTACGGCCCGGGGGCCATATGCGGCCACTTGGGCTTTTTAATCCGGCCCGCCAAATTTGTCCAAATTATATCATACAATGTTATTATAATTAAACCTCATTAATTGTACCTTTTTATTGTCATTATACGTTTTACACTTTTTACACTGCAAACACACAACGAAATTCCATTTTTTCCCTGTAATGTTACCTGTAAAAGGCCAAATCCTTTCATGTAATGTGTTTTACATGTCATTTATATTAGCTCACACAAACACTCCATCCATCTGTTCCTGGCCCCGCCCTTCTGTCAACTTTTAGAACCCATTGTGGCCCGCGAGTCAAAACGTTTGCCCACCCCTGGACTAGAACATAGAGCGACCTACAAGAGTGGAGGGAGGAGCACCAGGTGGACATCTTGTGTAGACGGAGCAGTTTAAAGCAGGTCGGTGACCTTAAGGTCGTGGTAGGAGAGAGTAGCCAGCCAGCATAGGCTGGTGGTGAGGAAGAGGACTCTAGTGGTGAAGAAGATGAAGAGGACAAAGTGGTGGAGGCTGAAGAACGAAGAGTGTTGTGTGTCTTTCAGGGACGAGGTGAGACAGGTGATGTCTCACCTCTCGGGTGACGTTTTGGAGACAAGGTCAGAGAGACCAGACTTTGATGGTTTGGACATGTCCAGAGGAGAGACAGGGACTATATCGGTAGAAGGATGCTGAGGATGGAACTGCCAGGGAACAGGACTAGAGGACGACCCAGGAGAAGAGACATGGACGTAGTGAGGGAGGACATGAGAGTGGCTGGTGTTGGGAGGACGATGCAAAGGACAGGACTAGAGGACAACCCAGGAGAAGAGACATGGACGTAGTGAGAGAGGACATGAGAGTGGCTGGTGTTGGGGAGGACGATGCAAAGGACAGGACTAGAGGACAACCCAGGAGAAGAGACATGGACGTAGTGAGGGAGGACATGAGTGTGGCTGGTGTTGGGGGGGACGATGCAAAGGACAGGACTAGAGGACGACCCAGGAGAAGAGACATGGACGTAGTGAGGGAGGACATGAGTGTGGCTGGTGTTGGGGAGGACGATGCAAAGGACAGGGTGAAGTGGAGACGTTTTGTTTGCTGTCGTTCATGGGACAAACTGAGAGAAAAAGAAGATTGAGAGACAGACAGAATATTGTACGGTCCTAAATACGTGCTTTAGATTATGTTAACTCCATAAGTTAGAGTCTTTCATGGAGCTACATTTTGCTATGTAGCGGGTGAAGCGGGTTCTCCGGCTTCCTCCGGGCGAACAGGCAAACTGGTCAAAGCAAACTGTCCATATGCGTTTGTGTTTCATGATGAGCTCCGTGGCGTCTCGTACGGGGTGTAGCCCACCTTTCACACAGAGCATGCTGGGACAGGCTCCAGCAGGAAAGAGGCTCGTCTCGCCTATCAGAAGAATCTCTAATGAAAGGAAAATAAAATATTTAGTCGGGCGTCTCTCACATTGTGAAATGCTGAGAGTGGAACAGATGTGCTTCAGTAGTTTTTTTTTGTTTTTTTATCAAACTGATATGAGTTCTGTTGGCCTTTAAAAGCATACAGAGGGAGAGGTGAGTAGAAACCTGTCAAGATCAAAGGTAAGAGTTCCATTTCTCGTCTTCAAGCCATTCGAGCTGTTCCATTTTCATTTCTCTGGTCATCGTCGTCACTATAATTCAGTTTTATTTATATAGCGCCAGATCAGAACATAAAGTCATCTCAAGGCTTTACAGGATTAGCAGGGAAAGACCTGCAGGGAAACACAGAACCCAACTTGACCCACAAGAGCAACGGAGGCAAGGAAAAACTTCCCTATAACGGGCAGAAACCTTGGACAGAACCTAGGCTCATGGTGGACGGCCATCTGTCTGAGAGAGAGAGAGAGAGAATGGCAGGTCGGAGACGAGTCAAGGAGATGGATAGGGAAGTGATAGTGAGACAGAGCAGGAGCAGACAAAAACAAAATGCTAATGCTAGCGATATAAAGCTATAAATGCTAATGCTAGCGATATGGACATCAGTGTTGAGGGACACAGGTCCAGGTTCTGCAGCACCACGGACAGAAGGACCTGAAAGAGAGAGAGGGACAAACAGAGGGAGAGAGAGAACAAGACTACGGGAAGAGAGAGAGAGAGATTACTCACATATATTTACAACATGAATAACCAGATAAAGGGGGAGGAGCTCAGTGTGTCATGATGTTAAGCCACCAATGCTGCCTAATGACAGCATATTGATTATATTGATTAACTATAAGCTTTGTTAAAAAGGAAAGTCTTTAATCTACTCTTGAACATGGAGATGGTGTCTGTCTCACGAACCAATCAGGGAGCTGATTCCACAATAAAGGAGCTTGATAACTGAAAGCTCCGCCCCCCTGTCTGCTCTTGGAAATGTTTGGAACCACGAGCAGGCCAGCGTTTTGGGACCGCAGGGTTCTAGTGGGGCAATACGGGATAATCATCTCTGTAAGGTACGGAGGGGCCTGGCCGGTGAGGGCTTTAAAAGTAACTAGTATAACTAAAGTAACTATTATAGTTAAAGTAACTACAAGTTGAATCAATATTTTAGGACCAAAACTCCAATAAAACTTATTTATTAATACCATTGGTATTTAATAAAAATAGTGAAAAAGATGAATGAGCTCCAATAAACAAGTCATCAATACATCAATTATTATTAACCCTATTATGTCATATGGTTGTCTGTCCCTGGTCTGTCCCTGGTCTGTCCCTGGTCTGTCCCTGTGTCTGTCCCTGGTCTGTCCCTGGTCTGTCCCTGTGTCTGTCCCTGGTCTGTCCCTGGTCTGTCCCTGTATCTGTCCCTGGTCTGTCCCTGGTCTGTCCCTGTGTCTGTCCCTGGTCTGTCCCTGGCCTGTCCCTGTGTCTGTCCCTGTGTCTGTCCCTGGTCTGTCCCTGTGTCTGTCCCTGGTCTGTCCCTGTATCTGTCCCTGGTCTGTCCCTGGTCTGTCCCTGTGTCTGTCCCTGGTCTGTCCCTGGTCTGTCCCTGTGTCTGTCCCTGGTCTGTCCCTGTATCTGTCCCTGGTCTGTCCCTGGTCTGTCCCTGTGTCTGTCCCTGGTCTGTCCCTGGCCTGTCCCTGTGTCTGTCCCTGTGTCTGTCCCTGGTCTGTCCCTGTGTCTGTCCCTGGTCTGTCCCTGGTCTCTCCCTGTGTCTGTCCCTGGTCTGTCCCTGGTCTGTCCCTGTGTCTGTCCCTGGTCTGCCCCTGTATCTGTCCCTGGTCTGTCCCTGGTCTGTCCCTGTATCTGTCCCTGGTCTGTCCCTGTATCTGTCCCTGGTCTGTCCCTGGTCTGTCCCTGGTCTGTCCCTGTATCTGTCCCTGGTTTGTCCCTGTGTCTGTCCCTGGCCTGTCCCTGTGTCTGTCCCTGTGTCTGTCCCTGGTCTGTCCCTGTGTCTGTCCCTGGTCTGTCCCTGGTCTGTCCCTGTGTCTGTCCCTGGTCTGTCCCTGGTCTGTCCCTGTGTCTGTCCCTGGTCTGTCCCTGGTCTGTCCCTGGTCTGTCCCTGTATCTGTCCCTGTATCTGTCCCTGGTCTCTCCCTGTGTCTGTCCCTGGTCTGTCCCTGTGTCTGTCCCTGGTCTGTCCCTGGTCTGTCCCTGGTCTGTCCCTGGTCTGTCCCTGTATCTGTCCCTGGTCTGTCCCTGTATCTGTCCCTGGTCTGTCCCTGGTCTGTCCCTGGTCTGTCCTTGGTCTGTCCCTGTATCTGTCCCTGGTCTGTCCCTGGTCTGTCCCTGGTCTGTCCCTGGTCTGTCCCTGGTCTGCTCCAGATGTGGGGAGTGGAGTGATCTCTAAGAGGCTGTAAACACGATCAGACTTTGACAGGTTGAGATTTCATCTGCTCCATGATGGGTTTGTCGTTTTACCTCAACCTGTTCAGGCCCGTAATGTTGGGACTTGAACCAGTGACAGACTGCTGGGAGATCAACGCAGCACTGGAACACAAGCCCTTCACACAACGACACACTGGAGGTCGCCCGTTTATAACAGCAGTAAACAGCCTGTTCAGGCGTCCAGCTGCTGCAGAGCTAATTATTCACACCGGCTTTCTGGGACGATGATGCAACGTCTGCTCAGGGTCGCTCAGGGTTTGAGCGCCGAACGGACAAACACAGATCTGGCTCCGTTTGATCTTGAAGCCTTTTGGAACTGGTTTCTGTGTTTAAGGTGAACACCAGCTGGTGACAAAGAACATTTCACAGTGGCCACAAACGCTTCAGAATCAAAGACTGGGAGTTTAGGGTTCGCTTCTGACTGTAAGCAAACTGATCGTGTTATTGATTTGTTGTTCCTCTCCAGAGTCCTGTGAAGCCATGGCCTCCCTTCTTCCTCTCCTCTCGATGCTTCTGGGTTTCCTGAGTGTGGCTCAGTCTCAGTTGAGGGTGTTTGACCTGCGGGCCACGGGTCTTCCCGCTGACGTATTTGGAACGGTTAAACCAGACGGTTACGTGAAGGTGTTTTGTGGTGCATCTACTCTGGGTATTACATCCATCCGTCACAATGAAGTCAACCCATGGTGGGGAGAAGAGTTCTCCAACTTCAGCGCTCAAGAGAACGACATACTGAGGCTCGAAGTTCATGACAGTGACCTTGTCTTCGATGACCTGCTGGGAGTCTGCCAGAGACAGATCAAGCCAGGAACCAATGAGCATGACTGCTTCCTGCAGGAAGGCGGGACCATCCATTATTCCTACACCCTTGGTTGAGTTGCAAGCCATGCAAAGACGTGTCTGACCTTCAGTCATCTGCCAGACTGGCTCTAGCCCAACCAGAAGTAACCCAAGTTCAGGTTCATCCATCAATGAAGGTTCTGCTGGTGACTCTGTCAGAGCACGTCATTGGCTCGACTGTTTCCAAGGAGATGATGAAGAAATAAAACTGCATCAACCAAACCTCATGCTGTTTGTGTCGTCTACTACCACTACTACCACTACTACTGCAGTACTTTCGGCTTGTCCTGTGAGGGGTTGCCACAGATAATCAACCTTCTCCGCTTCACCCTGTCCTCTTATTTATGTGAATTTAATTAATTCTCTAAACTACCCGTGCTACCCATGAAGCAGCATTTTAGAAGACAGACATCAGTATGTGCAAATTAGTCTCTCTGTCGGCATGGCGACGCAGACGCCACGGAGAACAAAACGACCAGATCTAGAAGTCTCCTGATTTTAACCTCCATCTTCATCTCTTTTTCTTCCTCACTGTCCTCACGCCTTTGCTGACGCTGTGGTTCAGACTGAAGCACACGTGTCAAAGTCAAAGTCATTTATAGCAGAATTTAACCTTTACCAAACCCCGAATTTGTAATTAAGTTTAAATTTACTTGTATATTATTTTTTGTTATTTTATTTTTCCATCTCATTCTTTACTTTTTTATGCTGTATTTTTAGTTAGTGATATAATATATCTCACTGTCAGATTTCCCTCTTTTTGATTCTATTTCGGTGTGAATGTTTTTAAGTGTGGAATGCTGAAATATGTCCTGTGAATTTGTCATCGCTTGTTATGTTAATAAAGCCTTTGAAAAGAAGTTTCATTGAATGTGACGGAGATACAGAGAAGGAGATACAGTACATGATAATTCCACAAGGTGGCGATAATGTAGCGTAAAAGAAGAAGAACAAGCAGAAGAAGAAGAACAGGAAGAACAGCTCTGGTCTCGCGGGGTAAATAAACTTCGGGGTTAAAGAGGAAACCCGAGATGTCCGACCAGACGCTGGACTATTTCTTGAGTCGGAAGCAGATCAGGAGGAAAGACGCTGCTGACGTCAGATGGTCTCACGCCGTCAACAGCAGGAGGAGGCTGGCGGAGGCGCTCTCAGGTATCCGGTTCAGGGAGGAGGTCCGAAGAACAAGTCTTTAGCGTGGAGCCGCCCGGGACAGAACAGCAGAGTACACGTGGTGAATACATCACCGTGTACTCCTGTTAGGCTGACGTGTACTCCAGTCAGGCTGACGCGTACTCCAGTCAGGCTGACGCGTACTCCAGTCAGGCTGACGCGTACTCCTGTAAAGCTGACGCGTACTCCTGTCAGGCTGACAGGTACTCCTGTAAAGCTGACGTGTACTCCTGTCTGGCTGACGCGTACTCCTGTCTGGCTGACGCGTACTCCTGTAAGGCTGACGCGTACTCCTGTAAAGCTGACACGTACTCCAGTCAGGCTGACGCGTACTCCAGTCAGGCTGACGCGTACTCCAGTCAGGCTGACGCGTACTCCAGTCAGGCTGACGCGTACTCCTGTAAAGCTGACGCGTACTCCTGTCAGGCTGACGCGTACTCCTGTAAAGCTGACGCGTACTCCTGTCAGGCTGACGCGTACTCCTGTAAAGCTGACGCGTACTCCTGTCTGGCTGACGCGTACTCCTGTAAGGCTGACGCGTACTCCTGTAAAGCTGACGCGTACTTCTGTCAGGCTGACGCGTACTCCTGTCTGGCTGACGCGTACTCCTGTCAGGCTGACGCGTACTCCTGTAAAGCTGACGCGTACTCCTGTCAGGCTGACGCGTACTCCTGTAAAGCTGACGCGTACTCCTGTCAGGCTGGCGCGTACTCCTGTAAAGCTGACGCGTACTCCTGTCTGGCTGACGCGTACTCCTGTCTGGCTGACGCGTACTCCTGTCAGGCTGACGCGTACTCCTGTCTGGCTGACGCGTACTCCTGTAAGGCTGGCGCGTACTCCTGTCTGGCTGACGCGTACTCCAGTCAGGCTGACGGGTACTCCTGTAAAGCTGACGCGTACTCCTGTCTGGCTGACGCGTACTCCTGTCTGGCTGACGCGTACTCCTGTAAGGCTGACGCGTACTCCTGTAAAGCTGACGCGTACTCCAGTCAGGCTGACGCGTACTCCTGTAAAGCCGACGTGTACTCCTGTCTGGCTGACGCGTACTCCTGTAAGGCTGACAGGTACTCCTGTAAAGCTGACGTGTACTCCTGTCTGGCTGACGCGTACTCCTGTCAGGCTGACAGGTACTCCTGTCAGGCTGACGCGTACTCCCGTCAGTCTGACGCGTACTCCTGTCAGGCTGACGGGTACTCCCGTCAGGCTGACGCGTACTCCCGTAAGGCTGACGGGTACTCCAGTCAGGCTGACGGGTACTCCCGTCAGGCTGACGCGTACTCCAGTCAGGCTGACGGGTACTCCCGTCAGCCTGACGTGTACTCCCGTCAGGCTGACGCGTACTCCCGTAAAGATGACGTGTACTCCCGTCAGGCTGACGCGTACTCCCGTCAGGATGACGCGTACTCCCGTCAGGATGACGCGTACTCCCGTAAGGCTGACGCGTACTCCCGTCAGGCTGACGGGTACTCCTGTCAGGCTGACGCGTACTCCTGTAAAGCTGACGGGTACTCCTGTCAGGCTGACGCGTACTCCCGTCAGGCCGACGCGTACTCCGGTAAGGCTGACGCGTACTCCTGTCAGGCTGACAGGTACTCCAGTCAGGCTGACGCGTACTCCAGTCAGGCTGACGCGTACTCCAGTCAGGCTGACGCGTACTCCTGTAAAGCTGACGCGTACTCCTGTCAGGCTGACAGGTACTCCTGTAAAGCTGACGTGTACTCCTGTCTGGCTGACGCGTACTCCTGTCTGGCTGACGCGTACTCCTGTAAGGCTGACGCGTACTCCAGTCAGGCTGACGCGTACTCCAGTCAGGCTGACGCGTACTCCTGTAAAGCTGACGCGTACTCCAGTCAGGCTGACGCGTACTCCAGTCAGGCTGACGCGTACTCCTGTAAAGCTGACGCGTACTCCTGTCAGGCTGACGCGTACTCCTGTAAAGCTGACGCGTACTCCTGTCTGGCTGACGCGTACTCCTGTAAGGCTGACGCGTACTCCTGTAAAGCTGACGCGTACTCCTGTCAGGCTGACGCGTACTCCTGTCTGGCTGACGCGTACTCCTGTCTGGCTGACGCGTACTCCTGTCAGGCTGACGCGTACTCCTGTAAAGCTGACGCGTACTCCTGTCAGGCTGACGCGTACTCCTGTAAAGCTGACGCGTACTCCTGTCAGGCTGGCGCGTACTCCTGTAAAGCTGACGCGTACTCCTATAAGGCTGGCGCGTACTCCTGTCTGGCTGACGCGTACTCCTGTAAGGCTGACGCGTACTCCTGTAAAGCTGACGTGTACTCCTGTCTGGCTGACGCGTACTCCAGTCAGGCTGACGGGTACTCCTGTAAAGCTGACGCGTACTCCTGTCTGGCTGACGCGTACTCCTGTCTGGCTGACGCGTACTCCTGTAAGGCTGACGCGTACTCCTGTAAAGCTGACGCGTACTCCAGTCAGGCTGACGCGTACTCCTGTAAAGCTGACGTGCACTCCTGTCTGGCTGACGCGTACTCCTGTAAGGCTGACAGGTACTCCTGTAAAGCTGACGTGTACTCCTGTCTGGCTGACGCGTACTCCTGTCAGCCTGACAGGTACTCCCGTCAGGCTGACGCGTACTCCCGTAAGGCTGACGGGTACTCCAGTCAGGCTGACGGGTACTCCCGTCAGGCTGACGCGTACTCCAGTCAGGCTGACGGGTACTCCCGTCAGCCTGACGTGTACTCCCGTCAGGCTGACGCGTACTCCCGTAAAGATGACGTGTACTCCCGTCAGGCTGACGCGTACTCCCGTCAGGATGACGCGTACTCCCGTAAGGCTGACGCGTACTCCCGTCAGGCTGACGGGTACTCCTGTCAGGCTGACGCGTACTCCTGTAAAGCTGACGGGTACTCCTGTCAGGCCGACGGGTACTCCGGTAAGGCCGACGCGTACTCCGGTAAGGCCGACGCGTACTCCGGTAAGGCCGACGCGTACTCCGGTAAGGCCGACGCGTACTCCCGTCAGGCCGACGCGTACTCCCGTCAGGCCGACGCGTACTCCCGTCAGGCCGACGCGTACTCCCGTCAGGCCGACGCGTACTCCTGTCAGGCTGACGCGTACTCCGGTAAGGCCGACGCGTACTCCCGTCAGGCTGACGCGTACTCCTGTCAGGCTGACGCGTACTCCTGTCAGGCTGACGCGTACTCCTGTAAAGCCGACGGGTACTCCTGTCAGGCCGACGCGTACTCCGGTAAGGCCGACGCGTACTCCCGTCAGGCCGACGCGTACTCCCGTCAGGCCGACGCGTACTCCCGTCAGGCCGACGCGTACTCCCGTCAGGCCGACGCGTACTCCCGTCAGGCCGACGCGTACTCCCGTCAGGCCGACGCGTACTCCCGTCAGGCCGACGCGTACTCCCGTCAGGCCGACGCGTACTCCCGTCAGGCCGACGCGTACTCCCGTCAGGCCGACGCGTACTCCCGTCAGGCCGACGCGTACTCCCGTCAGGCCGACGCGTACTCCCGTCAGGCCGACGCGTACTCCCGTCAGGCCGACGCGTACTCCCGTCAGGCCGACTCGTACTCCCGTCAGGCTGACTCGTACTCCCGTCAGGCTGACTCGTACTCCCGTCAGGCTGACGCGTACTCCCGTCAGGCTGACTCGTACTCCCGTCAGGCTGACTCGTACTCCTGTCAGGATGAGGAAATGTTTTTGGTCGTGGAAATTTTGGAATCTTAAAAATATAGGATATATATATAAGATAGTCATTTTGGGACGAAATGAATAAGAACCTGGAACGGATATTGCACCGTTCTATTAAAAAAGACCCAAATGATGTATTTGTGGGTCGTACCTGAGAGAGCCGTAGAACGAGGGGACGTCTTGGGTACCGCATGGAAGGAGGTCATCGCTCGGGAGTCGGGACCGAATGCAAACTGATCGATCGGCTGCTGATTAGCATGACGGCGTGAGCCGGTCTGCTAGCCACATGGAAACAATGGAGGAAGTGTTTCCCCTCGCGCTCTTCTGTTCCGGGTACTTTGTCCTTTTTACTACTTTTGTCTCGGACAAAAGCAGGCGAGAACCCAAACGCACGACGGTAGAGGGAAAATCCAGAAACGGACCTTTATTGTCAAAAACCGGGTAGTCAGTCCAAGACCAGCAGACAAATCAGAGGAGCAGCCGGCAAAGGGAGAGTTCCAGAAGTCAGGCAAGGGTCAAAAGGGCAAGGGTCAAAAGCCAGGTAACCAAGACAGGCAGGCAAACAGGCAGGGCAGGTTCACCGGAGTCAGGATCGGGATAGTGTCCGGCCTGATGACAGGTGAGCTGCAGGTGAGTCTGGGAGCACAGGTGACCGGAATGAGCTGATTGGAGGAGGAGGATCTGGAGTTGATGGCCCGCCTCAAGCTGGGACGACTTCCATCTCTGCAGAAAAAGAAGAAAACAATTGTTGAAAAATAATGTCTTGATCTGTGTTTTGAAACATAAAGTAAGAAAAAAGATTCTATTCTGGATTGAACGGGGAACGTTGCCATGAAAGGCGCGACGCGATCTCGTGTCGTGGTTCCGGTCTGAGCAGCGTCCGACTGGAGGCACAGCCTGGTAAACGCCACTAGGGGGAGTAACTAGGAATCTTTCGGTTTCTGGCGGTGGAGCTGGAGGCCGAGGCCATTTTGTTCCTGGGTTTCTGAGATGTTGAGGGCCCAAGCACAATCATCCCGGGTTTTCTTAAGACATGCTGCTGATGGGGGTCTGAGGGGGGTCTGAGGGGGGGTCTGAGGGGGGTCTGAGGGGGGTCTGAGGGGGGTCTGAGGGGTGGTCTGAGGGGTCTGAGGGGTCTGAGGGGGGTCTGAGGGGGGTCTGAGGGGGGTCTGAGGGGGTCTGAGAGGGGTCTGAGGGGGGGTATGAGGGGGGGTCTGAGGGGGGGTCTGAGGGGTCTGATGGGGGTCTGGGGGGCCTGAGGGGGGTCTGAGGGGTCTGAGGGGGGTCTGAGGGGGGGTCTGAGGGGTCTGAGGGGGGTCTGAGGGGGTCTGAGAGGGGTCTGAGGGGGGTCTGAGGGGGGGTCTGAGGGGGGTCTGAGGGGTCTGTGAGGGGGGTCTGAGGGGGGTCTGGGGGGTCTGGGGGGGGCTGATGGGGGCCTGAGGGGGGTCTGAGGGGGGTCTGAGGGGTCTGAGGGGGGTCCACCCATAGATGCATGGCGCTGCTTCCCCAGGGTAGCGGTGGCCGATGGCTCTCTCTCCTCCAGATGTTGCAGGAGGCTGCTGGTTGTCTTTGTAGTAAGAAGCGTCTCAGGAAATGGCTTTTCCACGGTGGTGGTGACACGAGACCCAATCAGACGAGAGCAGAACACGAGTCCCTCTCATGGAACGTGACTAACTCTTCCACCCGCAGGTTCCGCTCATATGATCGAGGCCGACATCATCATGGGACGTTGTGACCCTGAGGAGCCAATCATGGCGCACCCCCCTGACACGGACAGTGACATCACGCTTAAGGAGTGGCTGGTGGGGATGACGGCGCGGGATAAGGGGATGAAGTTGGACTTTAAGAGGTGCGGCCCGACTCCCACGCTCCCCGGCCGAGGCGGTCTGTGCGAGCCGAACACTGTGGCGTTCTCTCCACGCAGCCTGGAGGCGGTTTCTCCGGCTGTAGCTCTCCTGACCGATGCGCTGGCTGAGCCCAGATGTCCCGTGTGGATCAACGCCGATATCCTGGCTGGTCCTGGCGGAAAGGCCCGGCCCGTGGAGCCCGAGGCGTTCCTCTCCGCTGTCCGAAGTCTTCCCACCCAAACTGTGCTGTCCCTGGGCTGGACCACAGGATGGACCCCTGGGACGCATAACCCAGGTGAAGCTCCGGGGATCAGTGGAGGTGGATTAGAGTCTGCGTTCCAGAGCAGTGAAGATGTGGGGAACCTTGTAGTTGTGAATATGTTATATATAAAGATGCACAGTACTCGTCAGTAGAAGACTTTCAGTTAGTTTGGGTTAACGGGCAGCAGGAGGAACAAAGTGAAACCTGTCCATGAAGAGGTGCCATCTGAGTCAGAGCCCCGTAAGAAGGCTCGTTTGATCATGATCAATATATTTATTAGAGTGTTAGAGTACAAGTACCGTCACAAACCGCTCCTTCGTTTTCACGTCGTCAGGCTACAGCTGGGATCTGGTGCATGCGATGGAGGACACGTGTCGGACCCTTCAGCACCCGGTCTCCTTTCCGGTCCGTGCAGCCCTCCTGGCCCAGTCCTTCTCTCAAATGGCGTGGCTGCTGCAGCAGTCAGAAAGGTGATGATCCAACTACAGGAGACGCTTTGCAGGAGTGTCCCCGTCGTGGGAACATCTGTGCTGATGGGGACCCGGAGAAGTGACCTCTTGACCTTGGTGTAATTCGGTTGTGTGACTCATTCGGTATGGAAACGTTTCTGATAAAAAGCTGAGCGGAGCTCGGCCGGAATGGAGCCATCGCTGTCGGACGTTGAGCTACACGGAATGGTCGCTGCATTATGCACATCTCAGAAAAACACACTGTCAACACAGTACAAGTACACAGTACAAGTACAGTGCAAGAACGAAACGAGTTCGATGAGTGAGCATCGGCTGCAGCGAGTAAATCGCGCTGCCAACAAAGGAAGACCTGGTCCCAGGAAGCCTGACCCAAAGGAAGACCTGGTCCCAGGAAGCCTGACCCAAAGGAAGACCTGGTCCCAGGAAGCCTGACCCAAAGGGAGACCTGGTCCCAGGAAGCCTGACCCAAAGGAAGACCTGTTCAGTTTTCTTTTGTTTTTTACTCGAGACAGAATGTGGAAGAAGAAAAATCTAAAAGCGCTGAATAACTTGGCGCATATTCTGTAACCATTAACATCTGATACATTGAGAGTACTTAAAAGTACTTTTTTGCGTATACGTGACCTGCTACTCTTGTATCTGCCAGGTGTCCGTAACGTGGCTGTTTCCCTTGCTCTTCACAGGTACACGCTGACAGTGTGGACGCATCCAAACGATGGATTCACGCTGGAGGACTTGCTTCCCTACAGGAAGGCCTTTGGGAGGAGCAGGATCTACTACGACCTTCCAGACTCTGTGTGGACGGAGCTCCGGACGACGTCTCCCGACTCCTGACGCGCGTCTGTGAACCCTCGTTTGCTTCACATGATGCTGCAGAAGTGACCTTCTAAAGAATAGTGTTGCAGATGAGCCCTTTAACTCGCGTTAAACAGGAATTTCTCTTTGGGATTAATAAAGTATTCTGAATGTTCTCATGTTTGTGAAATCTAAGTCGTGATGGAACTGTTTCCTTGCAGAACAAAAGGGACGATAGTGTTGTTAGAAAGTGCAGCACTTTAAAATGTAACGTTTGTATTTATATCTGTGAACGCTTACCGGTAGTTGAACAGAATGTAGATTCTGGTATTGTTGAAGGGGCGCGCTAGCTTCGATGCTAGCCTAGTTGTAAACATCCCGCTGGGGGTTTGTTCTCGCTGTAGTGTGTAGCGTTGTGTAGCCGATGTGTGTAGATGCTGATTGAAGAAAGGCTTATTGTGAAGTCAGAGCTCCCAGGAACCGACGCCAGGATCCTGTTTGTGGACTTCAGCTCTGAGCCCAGCACCGTCCTCCCAGGACTGCTCCAGGACAAGCCGCTCCAGCTCGACGTGCCCGGCTCCCTCTGCTGGTGGATCACCGACTTCCTTTTTATTTTCTACACCTTGTCTGTATTCCTGCTCCACAGTAACAACGTCAGTCTCTGCTAGATTCTATGCTTTTTATTCTTATAGTGATTGTGACCGTCACCTGCCCTCTTGGCAGACTAGCTTATTCATATTTTATTGGATTTATTACCTGCTTACCGCCGTAGAGGGCTGTGCACACCGCAGTGAACACACAACATGGACAAACACAAAGTGACAAATACACAGTGTTCTGAGGAGAGAGTGCAACGGATTTATTTGTGCTCCTTAATTCTACCCCTTCCATCCAATCATCACCAAGAGTTGTCCCAATACACCAGGTTCACATTCGTCTCTAGAGGAAAGTCTGGATCACCAAGTTCTCAGATCTGAGGAAAAAGAGGGAGAGCATAGTGAGAGCCACAAGCACTGAACCAGCAACCTCCACTGACTCAGAGACCTGTGGGCGGAGTTAACTCAGATCGAGTTTTGATTGGTGCTGGAACACATTCCACTCATTTCCATTTGGCTCCTACGAGTACTTTCAGTGTTTGTTTGTACAGAGACTAGAGGTTTTAGAGTAGTGGGACTGGCCTGAGACCAGGTTGTTAAGCAGGAAGTGACCTGAGAAAGAATCGTGGAATGCAGAGACGTCAAAGGAACTGAGAATAAATACAATAATGGGGAGCCTGCAAGAGGGAAAGGAGATATAAGTACATATAAATACAGCTATATCAAAGGACAGGCCACGTTTTCATTATTAAGGGGTTATTTACGTGATCTACAAATGAACAAATTCCCTAACGCAAAAACTTGGTCAACAATTTTCTGTAAATCTTTTTCTGAAGGCAAATATCCAGAAAATTAAGATAAAATGTGCTGTAATCGTTTAGGACGGGCCGGATGTTTAGGTTTTTTTTGGGGGGGGGGGGGGGGGGGGCGTGTTTCTCCCCGCGCTGATATCAGCTGGATGACGGAAGGAGCTCGAGCGCCTTTCAACTTTGACATCCTGCCAGTGATTGGTCAACAGGACCACGTGACAGGACAGGACAGTTGTGGTTGGCTAATTAGCCGAACCGTTTGTGAGCGCTTGTGGCACACTGCGCATGCGCAGATATCTTCCGTCATCTTCTGCTGAGCGTCAGTTCGGAGCGGCACTTTGATCGAGGCGATTTCTGAGGAAGAAAAAGAGAATAAAACTTTCACAAAGGCCGTTTCTTGTAGAACACACCTCCATCTACACGTTTGTTGTACAAGACAACCTCTTTGAGAACTTTATTTTATAGACCCTCTTTTAAATAATTAAATTAATCCCCGCGAACGAGGACAACCGTCATCTGAAGATGAAACCGGTAAGTCTCATTTTAATTTCCCTTCCATTTGCTCAACACACCTGCAGTTTGAGACATTCTGAACCTTAAACTTTATTAAATAAGAGATTGGTAAAGGGGGCCAAGTGATTGAAGTTTCGAAAGAGGAGAAGCTTTGAGTTGGACTGGTTTCCATGGTTACCACTGTCTGGCGAACTGCTAACTAGCAGACAGTGAGGCTAAAACACATTTTATCTAGACAAACATCGATCAGGTAACGGTAGTTACGAAAGGTTGACGTTGTTGAGATAAATAGTAATAGTATTTTGAGTTTATGCTTTTATTTTGTTAACGGCCTTGTAACCGGAAGCTAAGCAACGGTAGTGCGCTTGAGGTAAAAGTGATTACATCTGTGTAGTAGTTGTATTTTAGGTATTTGTATGGTTGTATTTTCTGGTAAGGATTGTGTTTCAATGTTTGAGTTATGAATGGTAACGGTTGAAAGACGGTAATTTTATTGTGTTGTTCTGTTTTATTTTCAGAGCTCTTACGTTGGTTAACGGACGGAAGGTCAAAGTAAACTATTCAACCATCAGTTCTGGCCTTTCTAACTCGACCGGATGCCAGACGGGTTCTACGGTAATACCCGCGTCGTCCAGCAGGCGGCAGACGTTGGTTCAAGGAACAAATAGAAATGGAGGATTTCCGGAGTGCATGAACGAGACAAAGATATAAATAAACAGATCTCAAGTTTCAGCAAGAAAAAGAGTGTTTGAAGGACTCTGCAAAATGAGAGTGAGAGAGTGAGGGAGTGAGAAAGGAAATGAGTGAGTGAGTGAGAAAGTAAATGAGTGAGTGAGAAAGGAAATGAGTGAGTGAGTGAGTGAGTGAGAAAGGAAATGAGTGAGTGAGAAAGTAAATGAGTGAGTGAGACAGTAAATGAGTGAGTGAGAAAGTAAATGAGTGAGTGAGTGAGTGAGTGAGAAAGTAAATGAGTGAGTGAGAAAGGAAATGAGTGAGTGAGTGAGTGAGAAAGTAAATGAGTGAGTGAGAAAGTAAATGAGTGAGTGAGTGAGAAAGTAAATGAGTGAGTGAGTAAATAAATGAGTGAGTGAGAAAGTAAATGAGTGAGTGAGACAGTAAATGAGTGAGTGAGAAAGTAAATGAGTGAGTGAGTGAGTGAGTGAGAAAGTAAATGAGTGAGTGAGTAAGTAAATGAGTGAGTGAGAAAGTAAATGAGTGAGTGAGAAAGTAAATGAGTGAGTGAGAAAGTAAATGAGTGAGTGAGAAAGTAAATGAGTGAGTGAGACAGTAAATGAGTGAGTGAGAAAGTAAATGAGTGAGTGAGTGAGTGAGTGAGAAAGGAAATGAGTGAGTGAGTAAGTAAATGAGTGAGTGAGAAAGGAAATGAGTGAGTGAGTGAGTGAGTGAGAAAGTAAATGAGTGAGTGAGAAAGTAAATGAGTGAGTGAGTGAGAAAGTAAGTGAGCGAGTGAGACAGTAAATGAGTGAGTGAGAAAGTAAATGAGTGAGTGAGTGAGTGAGTGAGAAAGTAAATGAGTGAGTGAGAAAGTAAATGAGTGAGTGAGTGAGTGAGTGAGAAAGTAAATGAGTGAGTGAGTGAGTGAGAAAGTAAATGAGTGAGTGAGTAAGTAAATGAGTGAGTGAGACAGTAAATGAGTGAGTGAGAAAGTAAATGAGTGAGTGAGTGAGTGAGTGAGTGAGTGAGTGAGAAAGTAAATGAGTGAGTGAGTGAGTGAGTGAGTGAGTGAGAAAGTAAATGAGTGAGTGAGTGAGTGAGTGAGAAAGTAAATGAGTGAGTGAGTAAGTAAATGAGTGAGTGAGACAGTAAATGAGTGAGTGAGAAAGTAAATGAGTGAGTGAGTGAGTGAGTAAGAAAGTAAATGAGTGAGTGAGTGAGTGAGTGAGAAAGTAAATGAGTGAGTGAGTGAGTGAGAAAGTAAATGAGTGAGTGAGTGAGTGAGTGAGAAAGTAAATGAGTGAGTGAGTGAGTGAGAAAGTAAATGAGTGAGTGAGTGAGTGAGAAAGTAAATGAGTGAGTGAGTGAGTGAATGAGAAAGTAAATGAGTGAGTGAGTGAGTGAGAAAGTAAATGAGTGAGTGAGAAAGTAAATGAGTGAGTGAGTGAGTGAGTGAGAAAGTAAATGAGTGAGTGAGTGAGTGAATGAGAAAGTAAATGAGTGAGTGAGTGAGTGAGTGAATGAGAAAGTAAATGAGTGAGTGAGTGAGAAAGTAAATGAGTGAGTGAGTGAGAAAGTAAATGAGTGAGTGAGTGAGTGAGTGAGTGAGTGAGTGAGAAAGTAAATGAGTGAGTGAGAAAGTAAATGAGTGAGTGAGTAAGTAAATGAGTGAGTGAGAAAGTAAATGAGTGAGTGAGACAGTAAATGAGTGAGTGAGAAAGTAAATGAGTGAGTGAGTGAGTGAGTGAGAAAGTAAATGAGTGAGTGAGTGAGAAAGTAAATGAGTGAGTGAGTGAGTGAGAAAGTAAATGAGTGAGTGAGTGAGTGAGTGAGAAAGTAAATGAGTGAGTGAGAAAGATAATGAGTGAGTGAGTGAGAAAGTAAATGAGTGAGTGAGAAAGTAAATGAGTGCGTGAGTGAGTGAGTGAGAAAGTAAATGAGTGAGTGAGAGAGTAAATGAGTGAGTGAGAAAGTAAATGAGTGAGTGAGACATTAAATGAGTGAGTGAGAAAGTAAATGAGTGAGTGAGAAAGTAAATGAGTGAGTGAGACATTAAATGAGTGAGTGAGAAAGTAAATGAGTGAGTGAGAGAGAGGGAGAGAGAGAGAGAGCGTGAGTGAGACAGTAAATGAGTGAGTGAGAAAGGGAGTGAGTGAGTGAGTGAGAAAGTAAATGAGTGAGTGAGAAAGTAAATGAGTGAGTGAGTGAGTGAGAAGGTAAATGAGTGAGTGAGTGAGTGAGTGAGACAGTAAATGAGTGAGTGAGTGAGTGAGAAGGTAAATGAGTGAGTGAGTGAGTGAGACAGTAAATGAGTGAGTGAGAAAGGAAATGAGTGAGTGAGACATTAAATGAGTGAGTGAGAAAGTAAATGAGTGAGTGAGAGAGAGAGAGAGAGAGAGCGTGAGTGAGACAGTAAATGAGTGAGTGAGAGAGTAAATGAGTGAGTGAGAAAGTAAATGAGTGAGTGAGACATTAAATGAGTGAGTGAGAAAGTAAATGAGTGAGTGAGAGAGAGGGAGAGAGAGAGAGAGAGCATGAGTGAGACAGTAAATGAGTGAGTGAGAAAGGAAATGAGTGAGTGAGTGAGTGAGAAAGTAAATGAGTGAGTGAGAAAGTAAATGAGTGAGTGAGTGAGTGAGAAGGTAAATGAGTGAGTGAGTGAGTGAGTGAGACAGTAAATGAGTAAGTGAGTGAGTGAGAAGGTAAATGAGTGAGTGAGTGAGTGAGTGAGTGAGTGAGACAGTAAATGAGTGAGTGAGTGAGTGAGTGAGAAAGGAAATGAGTGAGTGAGTGAGTGAGTGAGTGAGAAAGTAAATGAGTGAGTGAGTGAGTGAGAAAGTAAATGAGTGAGTGAGTGAGTGAGTGAGAAAGTAAATGAGTGAGTGAGTGAGTGAGTGAGAAAGTAAATAAGTGAGTGAGTGAGTGAGTGAGTGAGACGGTAAATGAGTGAGTGAGTGAGTGAGAAAGTAAATGAGTGAGTGAGTGAATGAATGAGAAAGTAAATGAGCGAGTGAGAAAGTAAATGAGTGAGTGAGTGAGTGAGTGAGAAAGTAAATGAGCGAGTGAGAAAGTAAATGAGTGAGTGAGTGAGTGAGTGAGAAAGTAAATGAGTGAGTGAGTGAGAAAGTAAATAAGTGAGTGAGAAAGTAAATGAGTGAGTGAGAAAGTAAATGAGTGAGTGAGTGAGTGAGAAGGTAAATGAGTGAGTGAGTGAGTGAGACAGTAAATGAGTGAGTGAGTGAGTGAGAAGGTAAATGAGTGAGTGAGTGAGTGAGTGAGACAGTAAATGAGTGAGTGAGTGAGTGAGTGAGAAAGGAAATGAGTGAGTGAGTGAGTGAGTGAGAAAGTAAATGAGTGAGTGAGTGAGTGAGAAAGTAAATGAGTGAGTGAGTGAGTGAGTGAGAAAGTAAATGAGTGAGTGAGTGAGAAAGTAAATGAGTGAGTGAGTGAGAAAGTAAATGAGTGAGTGAGTCAGTGAGAAAGTAAATGAGTGAGTGAGTGAGTAAATGAGAAAGTAAATGAGTGAGTGAGTGAGTGAATGAGAAAGTAAATGAGTGAGTGAGTGAGTGAGAAAGTAAATGAGTGAGTGAGAAAGTAAATGAGTGAGTGAGTGAGTGAGTGAGAAAGTAAATAAGTGAGTGAGTGAGTGAGTGAGTGAGTGAGTGAGAAAGTAAATGAGTGAGTGAGTGAGTGAGTGAGAAAGTAAATGAGTGAGTGAGTGAGTGAATGAGAAAGTAAATGAGTGAGTGAATGAGAAAGTAAATGAGTGAGTGAGTGAGAAAGTAAATGAGTGAGTGAGTGAGAAAGTAAATGAGTGAGTGAGTGAGTGAGTGAGAAAGTAAATGAGTGAGTGAGTAAGTAAATGAGTGAGTGAGAAAGTAAATGAGTGAGTGAGACAGTAAATGAGTGAGTGAGAAAGTAAATGAGTGAGTGAGTGAGTGAGAAAGTAAATGAGTGAGTGAGTGAGAAAGTAAATGAGTGAGTGAGAAAGTAAATGAGTGAGTGAGTGAGAAAGTAAATGAGTGAGTGAGAAAGTAAATGAGTGCGTGAGTGAGTGAGTGAGAAAGTAAATGAGTGAGTGAGAGAGTAAATGAGTGAGTGAGAAAGTAAATGAGTGAGTGAGACATTAAATGAGTGAGTGAGGAAGTAAATGAGTGAGTGAGAAAGTAAATGAGTGAGTGAGAGAGAGGGAGAGAGAGAGAGAGCGTGAGTGAGACAGTAAATGAGTGAGTGAGAGAGTAAATGAGTGAGTGAGAAAGTAAATGAGTGAGTGAGACATTAAATGAGTGAGTGAGAAAGTAAATGAGTGAGTGAGAGAGAGGGAGAGAGAAAGAGAGAGAGAGAGCGTGAGTGAGACAGTAAATGAGTGAGGGAGAAAGGAAATGAGTGAGTGAGTGAGTGAGAAAGTAAATGAGTGAGTGAGTGAGTGAGAAGGTAAATGAGTGAGTGAGTGAGTGAGTGAGACAGTAAATGAGTGAGTGAGTGAGTGAGAAGGTAAATGAGTGAGTGAGAAAGTAAATGAGTGAGTGAGTGAGTGAGTGAGTGAGAAAGTAAATGAGTGAGTGAGTGAGAAAGTAAATAAGTGAGTGAGAAAGTAAATGAGTGAGTGAGAAGGTAAATGAGTGAGTGAGTGAGTGAGACAGTAAATGAGTGAGTGAGTGAGTGAGAAGGTAAATGAGTGAGTGAGTGAGTGAGTGAGACAGTAAATGAGTGAGTGACTGAGTGAGTGAGAAAGGAAATGAGTGAGTGAGTGAGTGAGTGAGAAAGTAAATGAGTGAGTGAGTGAGTGAGAAAGTAAATGAGTGAGTGAGTGAGTGAGTGAGAAAGTAAATGAGTGAGTGAGTGAGAAAGTAAATGAGTGAGTGAGTGAGAAAGTAAATGAGTGAGTGAGTCAGTGAGAAAGTAAATGAGTGAGTGAGTGAGTAAATGAGAAAGTAAATGAGTGAGTGAGTGAGTGAATGAGAAAGTAAATGAGTGAGTGAGTGAGTGAGAAAGTAAATGAGTGAGTGAGAAAGTAAATGAGTGAGTGAGTGAGTGAGTGAGAAAGTAAATAAGTGAGTGAGTGAGTGAGTGAGTGAGAAAGTAAATGAGTGAGTGAGTGAGTGAGTGAGAAAGTAAATGAGTGAGTGAGTGAGTGAATGAGAAAGTAAATGAGTGAGTGAATGAGAAAGTAAATGAGTGAGTGAGTGAGAAAGTAAATGAGTGAGTGAGTGAGAAAGTAAATGAGTGAGTGAGAAAGTAAATGAGTGAGTGAGTGAGTGAGTGAGAAAGTAAATGAGTGAGTGAGTAAGTAAATGAGTGAGTGAGAAAGTAAATGAGTGAGTGAGACAGTAAATGAGTGAGTGAGAAAGTAAATGAGTGAGTGAGTGAGTGAGAAAGTAAATGAGTGAGTGAGTGAGAAAGTAAATGAGTGAGTGAGAAAGTAAATGAGTGAGTGAGTGAGTGAGAAAGTAAATGAGTGAGTGAGTGAGAAAGTAAATGAGTGAGTGAGAAAGTAAATGAGTGAGTGAGTGAGAAAGTAAATGAGTGAGTGAGAAAGTAAATGAGTGCGTGAGTGAGTGAGTGAGAAAGTAAATGAGTGAGTGAGAGAGTAAATGAGTGAGTGAGAAAGTAAATGAGTGAGTGGGACATTAAATGAGTGAGTGAGGAAGTAAATGAGTGAGTGAGAAAGTAAATGAGTGAGTGAGAGAGAGGGAGAGAGAGAGAGAGCGTGAGTGAGACAGTAAATGAGTGAGTGAGAGAGTAAATGAGTGAGTGAGAAAGTAAATGAGTGAGTGAGACATTAAATGAGTGAGTGAGAAAGTAAATGAGTGAGTGAGAGAGAGGGAGAGAGAAAGAGAGAGAGAGAGCGTGAGTGAGACAGTAAATGAGTGAGTGAGAAAGGAAATGAGTGAGTGAGTGAGTGAGAAAGTAAATGAGTGAGTGAGTGAGTGAGAAGGTAAATGAGTGAGTGAGTGAGACAGTAAATGAGTGAGTGAGTGAGTGAGAAGGTAAATGAGTGAGTGAGTAAGTAAATGAGTGAGTGAGACAGTAAATGAGTGAGTGAGACATTAAATGAGTGAGTGAGAAAGTAAATGAGTGAGTGAGAGAGAGGGAGAGAGAGAGAGTGTGAGTGAGACAGTAAATGAGTGAGTGAGAGAGTAAATGAGTGAGTGAGAGAGTAAATGAGTGAGTGAGACATTAAATGAGTGAGTGAGAAAGTAAATGAGTGAGTGAGAGAGAGGGAGAGAGAGAGAGAGCGTGAGTGAGACAGTAAATGAGTGAGTGAGAAAGGAAATGAGTGAGTGAGTGAGTGAGAAAGTAAATGAGTGAGTGAGTGAGTGAGAAGGTAAATGAGTGAGTGAGTGAGTGAGACAGTAAATGAGTGAGTGAGTGAGTGAGAAAGGAAATGAGTGAGTGAGTGAGTGAGTGAGTGAGAAAGTAAATGAGTGAGTGAGTGAGTGAGAAAGTAAATGAGTGAGTGAGTGAGTGAGTGAGAAAGTAAATGAGTGAGTGAGTGAGTGAGAAAGTAAATAAGTGAGTGAGTGAGTGAGAAAGTAAATGAGTGAGTGAGTGAGTGAGTGAGAAAGTAAATGAGTGAGTGAGTGAATGAGTGAGAAAGTAAATGAGCGAGTGAGAAAGTAAATGAGTGAGTGAGTGAGTGAGTGAGAAAGTAAATGAGTGAGTGAGTGAGAAAGTAAATGAGTGAGTGAGAAAGTAAATGAGTGAGTGAGTGAGTGAGAAAGTAAATGAGTGAGTGAGTGAGAAAGTAAATGAGTGAGTGAGAAAGTAAATGAGTGAGTGAGTGAGTGAGAAAGTAAATGAGTGAGTGAGAGAGTAAATGAGTGAGTGAGAGAGTAAATGAGTGAGTGAGACATTAAATGAGTGAGTGAGAAAGTAAATGAGTGAGTGAGAGAGAGGGAGAGAGAGAGAGAGCGTGAGTGAGACAGTAAATGAGTGAGTGAGAAAGGAAATGAGTGAGTGAGTGAGTGAGAAAGTAAATGAGTGAGTGAGTGAGTGAGAAGGTAAATGAGTGAGTGAGTGAGTGAGTGAGTGAGTGAGTGAGTGAGTGAGACAGTAAATGAGTGAGTGAGTGAGAAGGTAAATGAGTGAGTGAGTGAGTGAGACAGTAAATGAGTGAGTGAGTGAGTGAGTGAGAAAGGAAATGAGTGAGTGAGTGAGTGAGTGAGTGAGTGAGTGAGAAAGTAAATGAGTGAGTGAGTGAGTGAGAAAGTAAATGAGTGAGTGAGTGAGTGAGTGAGAAAGTAAATGAGTGAGTGAGTGAGAAAGTAAATAAGTCAGTGAGTGAGTGAGTGAGTAAGTAAATGAGTGAGTGAGTGAGTGAGTGAGAAAGTAAATGAGTGAGTGAGTGAATGAGTGAGAAAGTAAATGAGCGAGTGAGAAAGTAAATGAGTGAGTGAGTGAGTGAGTGAGAAAGTAAATGAGTGAGTGAGTGAGAAAGTAAAAGAGTGAGTGAGAAAGTAAATGAGTGAGTGAGTGAGTGAGTGAGAAAGTAAATGAGTGAGTGAGTGAGTGAGAAAGTAAATGAGTGAGTGAGTGAATGAGAAAGTAAATGAGTGAGTGAGAAAGGAAATGAGTGAGTGAGTGAGACAGTAAATGAGTGAGTGAGAAAGGAAATGAGTGAGTGAGTGAGTGAGAAAGTAAATGAGTGAGTGAGAGAGTAAATGAGTGAGTGAGTAAGTAAATGAGTGAGTGAGAAAGTAAATGAGTGAGTGAGAAAGTAAATGAGTGAGTGAGTGAGTGAGAAAGTAAATGAGTGAGTGAGTGAGTGAGAAAGTAAATGAGTGAGTGAGAAAGTAAATGAGTGAGTGAGTGAGTGAGTGAGAAAGTAAATGAGTGAGTGAGTGGTGAGAAAGTAAATGAGTGAGTGAGTGAGTGAGTGAGAAAGTAAATGAGTGAGTGAGTGAGTGAGAAAGTAAATGAGTGAGTGAGTGAGTGAGTGAGTGAGAAAGTAAATGAGTGAGTGAGTGAGTGAGTGAGAAAGTAAATGAGTGAGTGAGAAAGTAAATGAGTGAGTGAGTGAGACAGTAAATGAGTGAGTGAGTGAGTGAGAAAGTAAATGAGTGAGTGAGAGAGTAAATGAGTGAGTGAGTAAGTAAATGAGTGAGTGAGTGAGTGAGAAAGTAAATGAGTGAGTGAGAGAGTAAATGAGTGAGTGAGTAAGTAAATGAGTTAGTGAGAAAGTAAATGAGTGAGTGAGAAAGTAAATGAGTGAGTGAGTGAATGAGAAAGTAAATGAGTGAGTGAGAAAGGAAATGAGTGAGTGAGTGAGAAAGTAAATGAGTGAATGAGAAAGTAAATGAGTGAGTGAGTGAGTGAGAAAGTAAATGAGTGAGTGAGTGAGTGAGTGAGTGAGAAAGTAAATGAGTGAGTGAGAAAGTAAATGAGTGAGTGAGTGAGTGAGTAAGTAAATGAGTGAGTGAGTGGTGAGAAAGTAAATGAGTGAGTGAGTGAGTGAGTGAGAAAGTAAATGAGTGAGTGAGTGAGTGAGAAAGTAAATGAGTGAGTGAGTGAGTGAGTGAGAAAGTAAATGAGTGAGTGAGTGAGAAAGTAAATGAGTGAGTGAGTGAGTGAGTGAGAAAGTAAATGAGTGAGTGAGTGAGTGAGAAAGTAAATGAGTGAGTGAGAGAGTAAATGAGTGAGTGAGTAAGTAAATGAGTGAGTGAGTGAGTGAGAAAGTAAATGAGTGAGTGAGAGAGTAAATGAGTGAGTGAGTAAGTAAATGAGTGAGTGAGAAAGTAAATGAGTGAGTGAGTGAGTGAGAAAGTAAATGAGTGAGTGAGTGAATGAGAAAGTAAATGAGTGAGTGAGAAAGGAAATGAGTGAGTGAGAGAGTAAATGAGTGAGTGAGTGAGAAAGTAAATGAGTGAGTGAGAAAGTAAATGAGTGAGTGAGAAAGTAAATGAGTGAGTGAGTGAGTGAGAAAGTAAATGAGTGAGTGAGTGAGTGAGAAAGTAAATGAGTGAGTGAGTGAGTGAGTGAGAAAGTAAATGAGTGAGTGAGAAAGTAAATGAGTGAGTGAGTGAGAAAGTAAATGAGTGAGTGAGAAAGTAAATGAGTGAGTGAATGAGTGAGAAAGTAAATGAGTGAGTGAGTGAGTGAGCAAGTAAATGAGTGAGTGAGTGAGAAAGTAAATGAGTGAGTGAGTGAGTGAGTGAGAAAGTAAATGAGTGAGTGAGTGAGTGAGTGAGAAAGTAAATGAGTGAGTGAGTGAGACAGTAAATGAGTGAGTGAGTGAGTGAGAAAGTAAATGAGTGAGTGAGAGAGTAAATGAGTGAGTGAGTAAGTAAATGAGTGAGTGAGTGAGTGAGAAAGTAAATGAGTGAGTGAGAGAGTAAATGAGTGAGTGAGTAAGTAAATGAGTGAGTGAGAAAGTAAATGAGTGAGTGAGTGAGTGAGAAAGTAAATGAGTGAGTGAGAAAGTAAATGAGTGAGTGAGTGAATGAGAAAGTAAATGAGTGAGTGAGAAAGGAAATGAGTGAGTGAGAGAGTAAATGAGTGAGTGAGTGAGAAAGTAAATGAGTGAGTGAGAAAGTAAATGAGTGAGTGAGTGAGTGAGAAAGTAAATGAGTGAGTGAGTGAGTGAGAAAGTAAATGAGTGAGTGAGTGAGTGAGTGAGAAAGTAAATGAGTGAGTGAGAAAGTAAATGAGTGAGTGAATGAGTGAGAAAGTAAATGAGTGAGTGAGTGAGTGAGCAAGTAAATGAGTGAGTGAGTGAGAAAGTAAATGAGTGAGTGAGTGAGTGAGTGAGAAAGTAAATGAGTGAGTGAGAAAGTAAATGAGTGAGTGAGTGAGTGAGTGAGAAAGTAAATGAGTGAGTGAGTGAATGAGTGAGAAAGTAAATGAGTGAGTGAGAAAATAAATGAGTGAGTGAGAAAGTAAATGAGTGAGTGAGTGAGTGAGTGAAAAAGTAAATGAGTGAGTGAGAAAGTAAATGAACAAAGGAAACACAAAGGACACACAAAGGAAACACAAAGGAAACACAAAGGAAACACAAAGGAAACACAAAGGAAACACAAAGGAAACACAAAGGAAACACAAAGGACACACAAAGGAAACACAAAGGAAACACAAAGGAAACACAAAGGAAACACAAAGGAAACACAAAGGAAACACAAAGGACACACAAAGGAAACACAAAGGAAACACAAAGGAAACATAACATGAGTGAGTGAGTGAGTGAGTGAGTGAGTGAGAAAGTAAATGAGTGAGTGAGAAAGTAAATGAGTGAGTGAGAAAGTAAATGAGTGAGTGAGTGAGTGAGTGAGTGAGAAAGTAAATGAGTGAGTAAGAAATTAAATGAGTGAGTGAGTGAATGAGTGAGAAAGTAAATGAGTGAGTGAGAAAATAAATGAGTGAGTGAGAAAGTAAATGAGTGTGAGTGAGTGAGTGAAAAAGTAAATGAGTGAGTGAGAAAGTAGATGAGTGAGTGAGAAAGTAAATGAACAAAGGAAACACAAAGGACACACAAAGGACACACAAAGGAAACACAAAGGAAACACAAAGGAAACACAAAGGAAACACAAAGGAAACACAAAGGAAACACAAAGGAAACACAAAGGACACACAAAGGAAACACAAAGGAAACACAAAGGACACACAAAGGAAACACAAAGGAAACATAACATGAGTGAGTGAGTGAGTGAGTGAGTGAGAAAGTAAATGAGTGAGTGAGAAAGTAAATGAGTGAGTGAGTGAGTGAGTGAGAAAGTAAATGAGTGAGTGAGAAAGTAAATGAGTGAGTGAGTGAGACAGTAAATGAGTGAGTGAGTGAGTGAGAAAGTAAATGAGTGAGTGAGAGAGTAAATGAGTGAGTGAGTAAGTAAATGAGTGAGTGAGTGAGTGAGAAAGTAAATGAGTGAGTGAGAGAGTAAATGAGTGAGTGAGTAAGTAAATGAGTGAGTGAGAAAGTAAATGAGTGAGTGAGTGAGTGAGAAAGTAAATGAGTGAGTGAGAAAGTAAATGAGTGAGTGAGTGAATGAGAAAGTAAATGAGTGAGTGAGAAAGGAAATGAGTGAGTGAGAGAGTAAATGAGTGAGTGAGTGAGAAAGTAAATGAGTGAGTGAGAAAGTAAATGAGTGAGTGAGTGAGTGAGAAAGTAAATGAGTGAGTGAGTGAGAAAGTAAATGAGTGAGTGAGAAAGTAAATGAGTGAGTGAGTGAGAAAGTAAATGAGTGAGTGAGAAAGTAAATGAGTGAGTGAATGAGTGAGAAAGTAAATGAGTGAGTGAGTGAGTGAGAAAGTAAATGAGTGAGTGAGTGAGTGAGAAAGTAAATGAGTGAGTGAGTGAGTGAGTGAGTGAGAAAGTAAATGAGTGAGTGAGAAAGTAAATGAGTGAGTGAGTGAGTGAGTGAGAAAGTAAATGAGTGAGTGAGTGAATGAGTGAGAAAGTAAATGAGTGAGTGAGAAAATAAATGAGTGAGTGAGAAAGTAAATGAGTGAGTGAGTGAGTGAGTGAAAAAGTAAATGAGTGAGTGAGAAAGTAAATGAACAAAGGAAACACAAAGGAAACACAAAGGAAACACAAAGGAAACATAACATGAGTGAGTGAGTGAGTGAGAAAGTAAATGAGTGAGTGAGAAAGTAAATGAGTGAGTGAGTGAGTGAGTGAGTGAGAAAGTAAATGAGTGAGTGAGTGAGTGAGAAAGTAAATGAGTGAGTGAGTGAGAAAGTAAATGAGTGAGTGAGTGAGAAAGTAAATGAGTGAGTGAGAAAGTAAATGAGTGAGTGAGTGAGAAAGTAAATGAGTGAGTGAGTGAGAAAGTAAATGAGTGAGTGAGAAAGTAAATGAGTGAGTGAGTGAGAAAGTAAATGAGTGAGTGAGTGAGTGAGTGAGAAAGTAAATGAGTGAGTGAGTGAGTGAGTGAGAAAGTAAATGAGTGAGTGAGTGAGTGAGTGAGTGAGTAAATGAACAAAGGAAACACAAAGGAAACACAAAGGAAACACAAAGGAAACACAAAGGACACACAAAGGACACAAAGGAAACACAAAGGAAACACAAAGGAAACACAAAGGAAACACAAAGGAAACACAAAGGACACACAAAGGACACAAAAGGAAACACAAAGGAAACACAAAGGAAACACAAATGAAACACAAAGGAAACACAAAGGAAACACAAAGGACACACAAAGGACACAAAAGGAAACACAAAGGAAACACAAAGGACACACAAAGGACACACAAAGGAAACACAAAGGACACACAAAGGACACACAAAGGAAACACAAAGGAAACACAAAGGACACACAAAGGACACACAAAGGAAACACAAAGGAAACACAAAGGACACACAAAGGACACACAAAGGACACACAAAGGACACACAAAGGAAACACAAAGGAAACACAAAGGACACACAAAGGACACACAAAGGAAACACAAAGGAAACACAAAGGAAACACAAAGGAAACACAAAGGAAACACAAAGGAAACATAACATGAGTGAGTGAGTGAGAAAGTAAATGAGTGAGTGAATGAGTGAGTGAGTGAGTGAGTGAGTGAGAGAGAGTGTGAGTGAGAAAGTAAATGAGTGAGAGAGAGAGCTTCCCACTTCCTGCCTATTTCCGCCTTGGAAACATCAATCGTCCCCCCCCCCCCCCCACACACACACAAACACTACCCACACTCGTCCTTCTGTTAATTCTCAAGACCATCCACAACCTCGCCCCCCCCCCCCCCCCGTATCTGTCCAACCTCCCTTGAATTGAATTTAAAACTGCCGACTCCATCTGATGCCAAATGTCAATTCCTATTTTTTATTTCCGTATCACTTTCTCAATTTATTTTTGTTTCATTTAGTTTGGTTTTTCTTATTACTCTTCAACTAACTTTTTTATTCTATATATGTTATTTTTGTGTGTATATACATATCTGTACGGTGTCCTTGAGTACCGAGAAAGGCGCCTTTAAATGACATTTATTATTATTGTTATTACTATTACTTCTCACTGATTGTTTTCAGTCGTTTCTGCTGAATCCTGATCCGAGGGTCAAAGTCTCCTAAATAATAAATGTCTAATAATAAATGATGTAAATTCATGAAATGTCTGTTTCCTGAAATCCTTTCTTTCCGTTTTGACTTGTTCTGAATTTGATCTTTACGGTATATTTTACAGCAACGAGCAGCTAAGAGTAGCTTCTGGGACTAATAAAGCAGTAATTACAATAGAATAGAAATAGAATAGAAAGCCTCTAATCTCTTTGCATAGTGGCTATGCAAAGAGATTAGGAGCGCTGCTCCGTCCGGTGCGTCGTACAACATACAGTTCAATAATATCAGAAAATGCAGCTAAATGTAACAGAAGATTCACGTCGGTTTAAGCAGAATAAAACAACGCAAATGTAAAGTGATCAGTGTATGCAGGGCTCTGACCTCTCTTACCCCCGAGCATCACGGTCCCGGAGAGACCCCTCTAGGGAGCCACGTGCAGCGGGGCGCTCAGCGAAGCGGACTGCTTCTGGGTTGGAGCAACTTGGTACGACAGGATGATTTAAAGACCAGGAATAAGAGATCTTTAGGACAGCATCGGTTTTTAGGTGGACATTTAACAACTTAACATAGCTTTTAGAATCTGGATGTTATCTGGCACAAACTCTGTTTTTACATCATAGAAGAAGTAAATCAGGAGAAATAGGCCCTCAAGAAAAGGAGGTCTTTATTAAGTGCAAGTGGAATAAAACAGCTTCAGCCATTCAGTACGGAAGCGCAGAAGGGACAGTGTTGATAAGATCCTCGTTTTGACTGGACGATGTCGTTCAAACGAGATAACAAAGTCGGTGGAACGACTTGTGAGAAGTTAGGCTAAATGCTAAAAACATTTCTTTCTCCATCTTGTATCTACGTTCGAATGACATAGTCAAGTCAGAACTATTTTCTCAACACTGTCCCTTCTCCTTCCGTAGTTCAGCAGCTCTCGCGTGTCCCTTTCGCGTTGCTGCACTTTGGTTTTGTTCACCAGCGTGAAGAAGGAAGAAGCAGCCTTCTGCCCGGTTCAGAGACAAGAACCGGAAAGTTCAACACAAGGGAACATTGCCTCACCTCAATAATATATCTATTTATAGCCCAGTTTATAAAGTGCACTATTAGTGGGGGTGGGCAAACTCGGGGGTGGGCAAACTTTTTTACTCGCGGGCCACAATGGATCCTCAAATTTCACAGAGGGGCGGGGCCAGGAGCGGATGGATGGAGTGTCTGTGTGAACTAATATAAATAACATGTAAAACACATTACATGAAAGGATTTGGCCTTTTACGGGTAGCGTTACAGGGAAAAAGGGAAAATGAATGAGGTTTATAATAAAATGTTATTTAATGATATTATTTGGACAACTTCGGCGGGCCGTATATGGCCCCCGGGCCTTAGTTTGCTCATGTCTGCGCTAGCTGCTAAAGTTTGTTTATATGTGGCGCATAGTGCCTGTTAAACACACACACACACACACACACACACACACATGTTAATGTTACAATTTGCGCCATGTGCATATCATACCTGCTCATCACGCTAGAACTCCTCACAAATCTGCACGACGTTAAAGCAAAAGCATCCCAATAACGCACAACACGATTTAATGTTGCGGTTCTCGGTTCTGTAGACATGCGGCCGTTTAGTGAGCCATTGTTCCTAAAACTAGGTGAAGCTGACGGGGCTCAAATCAAGTTATTGTCACCAAATCCCTCCGTCGATATTGCGGAGGTGACCCTGCAGCAACACACAGAACAAGCAGCCGTGTAATCTTTGTCCGAGTTAAGGTACTTTAATTTAAAATAATATATATGTCGGACTTGCCTTTTCTTCAAGCCCATGGGCTCCACCTTTCTCCTCAGAGAGAACGATTAAAGTGAATATTAGCTGACGCCACAGGCAATCTCTAAAGGGAAGACTGCAAATATGATTGAATAAAATAGTGACTAGTTTTAACCATTTACATTTGATCAAATTATTAAATGCAAATGTTAACATTTAGCAAAGGATAAATAATGTACAATTGCATTAAAACATTGAGTATAAACTCACTGGAGACATACAAATAACTAAACACACTAAATGAATAAACTGCATCTGGAGCCAAACGTTCACCATAGAGGATATAAAATCATTATAAATACTCTGCAAATAAACGATGAATGCTAAGTATTTCACGCCGTTTAATCTTTTCTTCCGTCTGACAACATCTGCTGAATGGTAACTTTTAAAAGTCCCATATTGTGATGAACCCACTTTCCCATGTTTCTACACTATTCTGGTGATTCTGGGTCCTGATCAACCCAAAACAATAAATAAACCATCCAGTCAATCCTTCCTAGTTTGGGTCGGTCTGGAAGAAACCCCTCCCCTTCTAAAGTGGGTCGATCGCGTGACGTATTTCTTGATTGACATGCAGGGCAGCCAGTCAGATGACGACTTAATTTTTCTGCCCTTTAGGTCACCGCACATGCGCAAAAAGGTGCTAAGTGCAGCGGAACTAGCGAGCTAGTCAGCGAGTTGTCTCCAGTTTCAAGCCCTCGCTTTTCTCTTCAAAACGGAAGAAAGTTTGTTACTGTTGTGAGACGTGTGTGTGTGTGTGTGTGTGTGTGTGTGTGTGTGTGTGCGTGTGTGTGCGTGTGTGTGTGCGTATTGATACACCGGAGAACACTTCGGCTGCTTCAACACGACCAAGAGGCAGTTTTCTCCTTGCAGTACTCTTCGTCAGATACTCGGAGTAATGAAACTTAAATTAAAGAACTAACAGCGCTGCTCCTGAGCGTTCCTCTCTGCCGCTAACTCTAGCACAGCTGCAACTTCCCCTTGCACTACAAAATAAGAGCGCACATTTCAAAATAAACGTCAAGCAGCTGCGCTGCATTTACACTGCCAGTCTACAATCGCAATAACAACAATACGACACCGACTTTCCACCGAAAAGCGAGCTGAGAAACAGAAAGGTTCATGAATTAAGATCCCAGTTGTCCGGACAGCAGCCATTTTACACACAACATACTTCAAAAGCGAAAGCCGCCACCGAGGCATCGTTCCGTCACGCCATCACTAATAACAAGAAGTCCTTCCAAACCTGATGTAATTACAAAAACATGTTCATAGTTAATTCAATTGTGTTGTGCAATATTGGCTCATGCAGGGTACATCAGCATACATTGTACAGAAAGAATCCTCGATATATTTGAAAATACTTCTATGTTTAGCATTTTTTTAGTGGGTAGATCGTTGTGACTTGGTCATTTTATAAGTAGTTCGCATGCTGAAAAAGTGTGGGCACCCCTGCTCTACGGCATTTTCCCTGCATAAAGTTTATTTTTGGTGGTAATGTTCCAGAGAAAATGGGTTTTAGTGTGGTAAATAGGTTTTAGTGTGTTATAAACACTTTGAACTTCTTTATGGAGCGGGAGACAGACAGAGATGGACATCGTCGCTGCCGACGCTGCACCAATCCGTCACGGTGAAGAGGAAGCTGAGCCGAAAGGCGAAGCTCTCCATTTACCGTCGATCTCCGTTCCTACCCTCACTTGAGGTCGCGACCTTTGGGGAGTGACAGAAAGAACAACGTGCAAAAGAACAAAGTGCAAAAGTGTCTCCTTTGTCGCGTGACGGTATGAGATGCTCTCTCAGAGCGACGAGTATCTCCGCTGCTCTTAGGCTGCTGCCCCCCCCGACCCCCCCCTGGATAAGCGGTTTGAGGATGGATGGATGATTCAAAGCATTTTCATTCCGTCCTGTGATTATTGCTGTCATTGCACCGTGTGTGTGTGTGTGTGTGTGTGTGTGTGTGTGTGTGTGTGTGTGTGTGTTTAGAGGCGGTCGAAGAAGAGCAGAGTGGATAGTTTGTTTATTGTGGTAATGTTCCAGTGAAAATTGGCACATTTTTTATTGTGAGCTAAAAATGCTACCATGGTAGCGCGCTCGCTATGAACGTAGATTTGCTTCCGGGTTTAGAGCGTTTGATACAGACGCTGTTCTGCAGCATCTGCTTGTTATTTTGACCAAAGACTGGCACAGATATTTCATACAAGTGTTAACTTAAAGAGGGTAGAATATGGGACCTTTAAATTCTCCACATTCTCTGCAGAAAGCGCACATTCAAAAACAGTTCTGAATTTGAGCGCTAACCTTTTATAGCTGCTCTAAATAAAGCACAATTTGTGGGTTGTCGTTGTCTGACGTAACGTAGGAAAGGTGAAGTTACATATACAACAGTAACAGTACTATCAAGTCGACTGTATTAAGTAGTGTTACAATAAAATTATGTACATGATTAATGTAGGGAGGACTGCAAATATGATTGAATAAAATGCCTTTAGCTGTAATGCTCAAATTGCATTTTCATATACAAATGGCTTTCTCTAGTGCTTGGTGTGTTCAAATGAACTGAAGTATCATGGGAATACTTCTTCCATGATGAGGCACTTCACTGCCACGCATGGGGCTGCTTTTAACCAGGGGAACACGAATCAAAGTAGGCTATAATAATAATACTTTATTTATATAGCACCTTCCAAGAAATAAAATTCACGAAATGCATGTCTTGGACTCCCACCTCCGGGAGAGCTTCGACCATGTACCGGGGGAGGCAGGGGAGATTGAGTCTGAGGGGACCATGTTTCGTGCCTCCATTGTCGAAGCGGCCAATAGGTGCTGTGGCCGTTGCCTGTCGGGGCGGCAAAACCCGAACCTCTTGGTGGACACGGGGTGAGGGATGCCGTCAAGCTGAAGAAGGAGTCCTATCAGACCTTTTTGGCCTGTGGGACTCCAGAGGCAGCAGACGGGTACCGACAGACCAAACGGAGCGCAGCTACCGCGGTTGCTGAGGCAAAAACCCGGGCATGGGAGGAGTTCGGTGAGGCCATGGAAAACAACTTCCAGGTGGCTTCGAAGAGGTTCTGGACCATCATCCGGCGTCTCAGGAGCAGAAGCGGTGCACGGTCAACTCTGTATATGGTGGGGAAGGTGCGCTGCTGACCTCGAGTCAAGATGTTGTAGATTGGTGGAGGAACGACTTCGAAGACCTCCGCAATCCCACCAACATGCCTTCCGGTGAGGAAGCAGGGCCTGGGGACTCTGTGGCAAGGCCACAGAGGTCCTCATCCACACCTGGGTTTTTCATATTATGTGTCTTTTTAATTTATTGTTATTTTGCATCAATGGAGTAATTTATTTTTATTGGTATTGTTACATGTCGATGAATTATGTACGAAGGACTTTTTAGAAGTGCTCCTCTTAGACAGGGTGTTTGACTGTACTTGTACTGCTCTAACATTCTATCTAATACATTTATTCATCATCTTCGTCCCTCCCCGATGACCTATTTGTCATGGACGACTCTACCAAGGACATAAAGCCCCCGACAACTGAGCTCCTAGGATCATTGGGACACTCAAACCCCTCCACCACGATAAGGTGGCAGCTCAGGGACCAAAGATAACATTAACTCACTGTTTGTTTTGTCTGCAGATATTTAGCTGAAAAGGATGCCTTCAGTTAACGATTAATAGTTTTTAAAAAGCAACCAACAATTGCTTCTAAAGACTTGAGTGAAATAAACTGAGTGAAGATTGATCGCCAGTGAAGACTGCTAGATATCACCTGGAAACCTGAAATGAAATAACACAGAATAAGTATGTAAGTCTTTGCATGTCTACATTTGTTTCATCACAGCAGCGTCCAATTCCTTCTGTTCTGTCCTCCAGATTGTCCACAGCAACGTGTCTGTAAGGAGGAGGAGGAGGAGGAGGTTCCTGCTGATCAGCAGCTCTTTAAGGAGGGGATGAACTCCAGTGTGGACAAAGAGGAGCCAGAGCCTCCCCGTGTGAAAGAGGAGCAGGAAGACATCCCCACCAATCAGGAGAGAGAGCGGCTTGGACTGAAGCAGGAGACTGGAACCTTCATGTTGAGTCCTACTTTGGAAGAAAAAGACCGCGGCTACGCTCAGACTCTGCCCATGAAATCTGATGAAGATGCTGATGAAGAGTCTGTAGTCAACATGCCAGTCATTAGCTCTGTGGTAGGAGCAGCAGACATTGACCAGCTGCTGTTCTCTAACGGCTGTCATGCATCAGCAAGCCATGAGAAGAGAAAGGAAACATGTGAAGAGGATGTAGAATTTGAGCCCACAATTGTATCCCACAGCAGAAAGAGCAGGAAAGGGAGACCACATGTTTGTTCAACATGTAGCAAAGCTTTTACGACAAGTTCAGCCTGTAAAGAACACATGAGAATTCACACAGGTGAGGAGCCTTACGGGTGTGAAACATGTGGGAAACGTTTTAGACGGACTGGTCATTTGAAAGTCCACAGGAGAATCCACACAGGTGAAAAGCCCTAGATTAGTCGACCGTGGGAAACATTACCGAAGGCCTGGCCTCACTGGCGAGGACCAGTGGAGTTGAAGGTTTGTTGCAAATGAAATATTGTGTTTATGATTTGGCTGAATGCAGAAGATCCCTTTCAGGCGTCAGTTCAGTTTCTGTGGTTCATGGTTCAAGCAGTTCACAATCAAATTAATGAATACAGTTTGAAAATATTAAATAACTATCAGTGATTAAAGAAGTTGGAATCAGTTCCATTTTAGTACATTTAATAAACAACCACGTTTTGTTCTGGGAGCTAAAAGAAAACTGGAACTATCTTGTTCCCCACGTCTTCTTCCGTTCATTATTTTGGCAGCTCCAAGTATAGGAGCAGAACACGTTTGGGTTGGTCTCCTAGTTAAAAATGTATTGATTAATGATCACGTGTACAACGGGAAAAGATATCTGGAGATGAGATGCATGGTGTGTTTGAGTGCGCGTTGCAGAGCCAGTGGTTCCCGTGAGAGTGGGCGTGTGCACGTACGGAAGTGTGTTTAAAAACGCACGCTCACCTGTGGCGTAGATGAGTCAGGGTTGGGGCGTAGCCGTGGTTTTTGTTGATGGCTACGCCACCCATTCGTTCATTTAGCATTCTTATGTTTATTTTTCTGGTTTACAAGCGCCGGTTTTCCATCTTGCTGCGCTGTTAGAGCTCCGTGCCTTGTTCTTTGTAATAAATACACCAAAAGGCACACCTGGATGTCAGCGTATCTGTCACAACAGCCACTTTGCACGTCACAAAGTACAAGCCATATAGGACCCAGCCTCATACTCTCGGCGGCTAAAAGCATTTGAAGCTGCAACTTCTGGCCTCTCGAGTTAATTACGTCACGTACCCGGCCGCCAGCGGCGTTGTTAACCTGCAGGATCAGCAGAGAGAGGAGGGAATGGAAGAGTTCGGGGCTGAGAGTAGAGACTATGAATGCTGGGACGATGACGGGGAAAGCTTGAGATCTGGTGGACATGATGGTGAGGAGGAAGGTTGATGTGTTGTGTAACCAGGAGACCTGGAGGAAAGGAAGCAAGACTAGAAGCTCAGGCAACGACCACACCAGGTGTCATCAGCTCATGTGATGCAGAATGTTTGCCACAGTCTGTGTGTGGTATCGTTCCGTGTAATACATAAAGCCATGGCACCCTGAACGTGTTTTCAATGAGTGTTGTGTGTGATGAATCCTCTGTAGTGTTTCTAGTGAGTTGTGGTACAGTAGTGTACTTGCTGTATTTTCTGTAGATTTACATACTGTTCATATGAAACACACAAATCTAGGAACGCATACTCAGTCTAAAGTGATATATTTTTTTGAGAACAGATACTGTAAGGTTTCTAACAATATGCTCTGGTAGTTGTGCAAAAACATAAAATGAACATTCGCAGAAGCTGAACATTGTGTTTTCAGTTGTTTTATTTGTTTTGTCTCTGGACTTCTTGTCGGAGGAGATATCGGTGGTCAAAATGCAACAGAAATCCATTCTGGACCTGGTGGAGGAGGTGAAAGCGCTGCGGATCCAGAACGCTGAGAATGACCGGCGTCTGGTACACCTGGAGAGCCGAGTGGCGGAGCTGGAGCAGTACACAAGGGTCAACGACGTGATTGTGACGGGGCTTCGTATCAAACCCCGGTCGTACGCCCGGGCGGTAACCGATGACAGCAGGGGGGAGCCCGGTGAGCAGGAGGTTAGCTCCGTAGAGCAACAGGTGGCTGCCTTCCTCCAGTCCAAAGGGATTGAGGTGGACTTGGATAACATTGAGGCATGCCACCCTCTGCCCCGGAGAGATGACAGCGACACACGGGCTGTCATCATGAGATTCATCAGCCGAAAGCACAAAACCGCACTGTTAAAACAAGGAAGGAAACTGAACGGATCGAACGTATTCATCAATGAGCATCTGACCAAACGAAACGCCGACATCGCCAGGAAAGCACGATTCATGAAGAAGCAGGGGAAAATTCAACATACCGTATTTTCACACCCATAGGACGCGCCTAAAAGTCTTAGATTTCTTTCAAAATGTGCCGCGTGTCCATTGGTCCGCGCGGCACATTTGTTGTTGTAAGGCGGACTCAGTCAGGCGCCTCGCAGAGTGATATGCCGATGCGCTTCACCATAGTAAACTATTATGGCGCTGGTGAAGCAGCTGCCGGTCCCGCAGCAGAACACGGGAATAGAGCAGCGGAGAGAGAATCCAGCATTAATGGATCAATGGAGGAAGAGGAGGAAGCAAGAAGAAGACCTGCAGCAACTCGGCTCCTGCGATCGGCGACTCCGTGCGCGGCGATCTCACCGATACAGTCTAAACCGGAGTGAAGCTAGATAGCTTGCTAACGCGCTAACTAGCAAGCTAGTTTATCATCATCATCCCCGGTGGATTAACCAAAGAACTCCAACCGCGCAACGTTAAACTGCGAGCTGCGTGGGAGCGCTGGACGACAGAAGGAGAACACAGTTCCACTCAGAGTGGAAGGCAGCGCAGCGCCACAGTTTGACTGGATTGTAGCTGCTTCGGCTAACTGTCTGCTAGCATTGTTGTTTGAGCCTTCGCAGAAGTCGGCATCCCGCCGCACGGAAAGTGACTGGCAATGAAGAAAGGGAGCCCGGCATGTTTGACGGAGATCTAGCGCAGCTGTTCAACACAGAAACAGAGGATGAGGACTTTGATGGGTTTGATTAATGACTCTGTTTAGCTCCGGCTCTATTTTTTAAAACGCGCACTAGTATGCTTGTTTGATTGATGACGATTAAAGATGTGAGTACCAAACTCAGTTTTGCTCCTGCTTTATTTTGCGCACCTATCATGCCGGCGCCTTTTGATCCGCGCGCCCTTTGTACGTTTGAAATACCGAAAAATCAGCTGTTAATGAGACTGCGGCGAATCAGCAGGTGCGCCATAAGGTCGTGAAAATACGGTAATAAATAACCAAAACAGTGTAAAACAGATTTTTAAAAGCAACAGTGTGTCAAGGGACACTGATGAGACGAGGTACCCAGTTTAAAAGCAAGAACCATAAAATAATCAAACAATACTACAAAAAAAAGGAAAAAAAAAGAAAGAAAAGTAATTAAAATAGAGGACACCATCAATTAAAAGCCAGTCTATATAAATAAGTTTTCAGAAGTGTTTTAAAATGAGTTACTGAATCTGCAAGCCATATATTTTCAGGCAGGTTGTATGTGAGTAATCTCTCTCTCTTCCCAGTAGTCTTGTGCTCTCTCTCCCTCTGTTTGTCCCTCTCTCTCTTTCAGGTCCTTCTGTCCGTGGTGCTGCAGAACCTGGACCTGTGGCCTCAGCGCTGATGTCCATATCGCTAGCATTAGCATTTATAGCTTTATACATCTTGTTTTTGTCTGCTCCTGCTCTGTCTAGCTATCGCTTCCATAGGATGTATAGACAACTCCTTGTTTTTGACTATCCTCCGATCTGCCATTCTCACTCTCTCTCTACCAACCCAGCCGGTGAGACAGAGGCACTGTTCACCATGAGCCTAGGTTCTGTCCAAGGTTTCTGCCTATTAAAGGGAAGTTTTTCCTTGCCTCCGTCTCCAGAGTTCTTGCTCTTGTGGGTCAAGTTGGGTTCTGTGTTTCCCTGCTGATCCTGTAAAGCCTTGAGACGACTTCCTGTTCTGATCTGGGGCTACAGAAATAAAACTGAATTGAATTGAATTGAGCTTGTACTGAGGCAACCCCCCCCTCACTCAAACACTCCCCTGTGGTTAAGTGATGATGATGAATATATTTATTAGATAGAATGTTAGCGTACAAGTACAGTCAAACACTAGCATGTATTACAGTACAAGTACAGTCAAACATCCTGTCTAAGAAGAGCATTTCAAAAAAGCCCTTGCGGTCTTGTTTCCGTTGAAAGTCCTTGAAGTGAAGGCGGGACAATACGATACAATACTTTGTTAATCTGTCCCTTGGAGGGCAGTTTGGTTTACAGCAGTTTGAACTGCTGCTGGTCGCAGCGTGCGCATGCGCCCGGGCAATGCGGGTGAAGTGTCTTGCCTAAGGACACAACGACAGTGTACACATGCGCCTGAGCCGGGGATCGAACCGCCAACCTCTCGGTCGCAGGACGACCCTCTCAACCACTGCGCCACTGTCGCCAAGACGTAGATGCATCTGCATTTATATTTTTAGAGCGCGGGTGAGACCCATATCTGCACCTCGTTTTGCTGTTGCCAAATGGCTCAGGGGGTTGTTGTCTGTGAACACTGTACATTGGTTGCCTAATAGTAAACCTTTCAGTCACTGCCCACTTAAGGGCCGCCAGCTCAAGCTTCTATAATTATTCATGTTGCGCTCAGTAGGTTTTAAACTCCGACTAGCAAAAGCAGTAGGTCTCAATTACCTCCCTGCTGCTGAGATAAGACCCCCCCCCCCCCCCCCCAGCCCTCCATAACTTGCATCTACTTCCAAAACAAAGGGCTGCTGGAAGTCTGCATAGTCCAGGTTGCCGACCCCTGATCTAAAGCCTCATGGATGAAGTTCAGAGTCCTTGTCTTTGAACCCTAGTGGGGAGTTCTGCAATAGTTCTGAAGTGTGGACTGAGGCTCCAGATGATATTCGTCTTTGATTTACGTCTGGCTTCATAGAAAGTCCAGCATCCGGTCACGTGCTCCTCCGACAGCGACGTTTAGTTACCATGGATGGCCGCTGTCTTTATTGTGTTCCTGAGCTTTTAAGTCATTATTAGTAACAACATGGCGGCTCTGCTGTATTTAATTCCTCAAAGAACGTGTTGATGCCTGCTAGACGTTTGAAGCTTATCTTAAAATGATTTGATCCCAGTGTATTGTCTGAGACTGCTAAAATATTTCTTTACCTGACTCACGTCCCAAAAGGTGAAATCGTGTGCCGCTGCAGCAACAGCGAGTCCCGTGATCGTTTGACCCTCATTATGTGACTCACATAGAATCATTCAGATCAGGACTCCTCCCTATCATTTCAGGTCGTCTCTGTAAAGTCCATTGAGCAGACAAACCTGTGCTGCTGAAAACATGACCTCTGTGACCGAGATAGAAAGCCCACCTGACAGGAAATGACTCCGTGGTCGCTGAGATCAGTGGTTAAAGATGTGTAATGACTCCTCATGATGCTGCAGAATCACGTTCATCCAGGACTGGCATGAAGGAGAAGAGCTCCCTTATCGAAATGAAAATTCAGCTTCAACTTCAAAAGGTGTCTACTTTTGTGCAACGTGGGCGTGGCTTTGTTGAAATGATGGCTCAGGTGATTTGACAGCACAATACTACCTGGTAATGGATTGAAATGAGTGCTAAAAGGACGAGAGTGTGATCTATGTTTATTGAGACGGACATTCAGGTCATGAACTCCAGCGGAAGATAAACAGGAAGGAGGCAGCCGTGAGCGAGATTAACGGGCTCGGATGCACGGAAAGCTAAAACGCGTCAGCGTGAGTCGACCGTCTCGCTTCCCAGCATGTGACAGAATCCACTGCTAGAGAAGGAAGAACGACGGGACGAGAAGTATAAAGCAGAAATCAGCAGAATGTCAGCGTTGGCATTCAAACTCGAACCTGTCGAAACATTTTGACATTCACACGCCTGGTAGAAAACACGGAAAAGTAGTGAACAAGCAAAACCAGGCGATGGAAGGTCAGATGGACCGAGCCGTGACCGCCCTGAGCCGAAGATGCCCATTATCTGACGTTTCAAGCCAGGCTTCATCTCCCCCTCTTTGGGATAGAATCCTCAGGTAAATCTCAGATCCGTGTGCCTGGAAGGTGACCTCCAAACCTGCCATTCATAGTGAGTCTGGTGTCGAGCGTGAAAAAAAAAAAAACCTCAATGAACAGCATTGTTCAAAATCAGGAAAGCCATTTACAAGCAAACATTATTCTTTCATGGAATTTGAGTTTTACTATTCATAATAATACAATAATAATACTCATTTCACCTGAAGGCCACCGGCCTCATTCAATGTGATTTTCATCCCAATGACTTTAGATGTTTTATTGTAACGATGCACAGGTTGCAAAAACACTCTTAGGTTCTTTACTTTGGTAATAATCACACACATAGATTACCGTAATCTGATACAGTGGTACCTCAGCTTACGAATTTAATCCGTTCCGGGACTAACCTCGTAACGTGAAAACTTCGTAAGTCGAGACGCATTTTGAATGTAAATGCACTAATCCGTTCCAAGCCCCGCAAAAGTATTGTAACGGTTCATGTTTTAGGAGTGTTCATTATTCCTACGCTGCAGAGAGTCCGCAAAGGCATCCAGGGAGGAGGGGCGGTGTGTGTGTGTGG